>NC_064641.1:249927200-250227890 GCF_023864345.2 Schistocerca serialis cubense | reverse complement strand
TGGCCGAAAGCTTATTGTGTGACGGTCTTTTTGCTGTGCATATCTGCAACTCAGCATCTCCGCTATATGGTGAGTAGCAACTATCCTTTTTATAATAAGGTTACATAAATAATCATGGTATTTATTCACTATTTTTCATGGTTGTCTTGTTTCTTGTTTCTGTTATTTATACTTCAGTTGTTTATTCCAGTTTTTGTACTTGAAAATAATCTAAGGATGAAACCTGGATCATATAACAATAAAATAAAAATTATTACAGTCAAAAAGTGGCAGCATCATTCAAAAAATTTTCCATGACTGTGGTTCCATCCGAAATAAAAATTATTAAAAGAAAAGTTGACCATGCACTAGACAGATATGTACTCAGCTGAACAATTCAAAATGGGAGGAACCCTCCATGGTGTACAGACACAGTAAAGAAACTTATAAAGAAACAGAGACTACTGAATAATAGGTGTAAAACAAAGGGCTACAGATAGAGAGACGCTGAATGAAACGTGATTGTCTATTAAGAGAGCAATGTGTGAAGCTTTCAGTGACTACCATAGCAGAATTTTGTCAAATGATTTTTCTCATAACCTAAAGATACTCTGGTTGCATGTAAAGGCTTTGCACTTGCATGTGGATGAGGCAGGATGTGAAATTGAGGGTAGCAAACAAAAAGCAGAAATGCTGAACTCTGCTTTCAAATTTTCCTTTGCAAAGGAAAGGCCATATAATTGACCCAGTTTAATACTGGTAACACTGAAAAGATGATGAAACAAGTGTCAGTGGTGTTGAGAAACAATTGAATTGTTAAAACTGGCAGAAACGACTGATTTGATTAAAACTGAGCAAAGCTCCGAGGCCTGGTGGAACACCCTACCAGGTTCCGTATTGCATTTGCGGCTCTTTTAGCTATAGTTATAGATCCCTGAAGGAAAAATTGTGCTCAGTATTTGGAAGGAAGCACAGGTCACACGAGTTCCCAACTCAGGTGGTAGTAGCGATCCACAGAAGTATCGCCCAATAACCTCGACATCCATAGCCTTCTCCGTGCCAACCAGCATGGTTTCTGAAGACATCAGTCATGTGAAACTCAACTTGCACTTGTTTCACATGACACACTCAAAGCTTTGGATTAAGGCAGTCAGACAGATGCTATATTTCTTGATTTCCGAAAAGCATTTTACTCAGTACTGCATTTACGATTGTTATCAAACACACTATCATATGGGTTACCATGAGAAATTGATGACTGGACTGAGAATAATTTGGTAGGGAGGATGCAGCATGTTCTCTTGAATGGAGAGTCATCTACAGCTGTAGAAGTAACTTTGAGTGTGCCCCATGGAAGTGTGTTGGGATCCTTCCTGCTCATGTTGCATATGAATGACCTTGCAGATAATGTTACCAGTAACTTTAGACTTCTTGCAGATGATGCAGTTCTCTATAATGAAGTACTCTCTAAAAAAAAAAGTTCCAGAGATATTCAGTTGGATCTTGATAAGATTTCAAAGTGTAGCTAAGATGGATGACTTGCATTACATGTTCAGGAATGTAAAATTATGTAATTCACAAAAAGAAAAAAAGTGTCATACCCTTTGACTATTAAGTCAAAGAGTTACAACTGGAAGCAGTAACTCATACAAAGACTTCAGTTTAGCAATTTGCAGTGATATGAAATGGAACAACCACATAAGCGTAGTCATATGTAAATCAGGTAGCATACTTTGGTTCATTGGTAGAATAACAGGGAAATGAAATCAGTCTCCAAAGAGAACTTGCAACCTATACTAAATATTGCTCAAGTGTGTGGGACCTTTACCAGGTAGAACTAACAGGGGATATTGACTGTATACAGAGAAGAGCCACATCATGGTCACAGGTTAGTTTGACCAAGGAAGAGTGCCACAGAGATGCTGAAGAAATTGAAAATAGGTGTTAAATATCCAGAGAAAACTTACTTATAGAGTTGCAAGAACTGGATTTCAACAGTGACTCTAGGAATATACTAAAACTCGCCACGTATCGCTCCTGTGGGGTTCGAGTTGGCAATTACAATCACAATTTTAGATTAATTACAGCACTTGAGGAAGAATTTAAATAACCATTTTCCCAGCGTTTCAAACTGAATAGAATGGGGGGGGGGGGGGGGGCGGCCTAATAACCGGTACAGTGGGACATACTCTTTGCCATGCACTTTGCAGTGGTTTGCAGAGTATAGATTTAGACGTAAATGAATATGTATACATGGTTTAGAGCCAATTTGCACATGATCTGCGCACACCGGTGTCACAACTCTGACGACGTTGACTATACTTCATGAAATACAAACTTGATGAGGCAATTACAGCGACGGCCCTCTAAGGCGATGCAAAACTTAATGAAGCAATAAATATTTACGGTACGATTCGCGTAGAATCTGAACTTTTGCAGTTAGTGTGCATTTTCATTCAGAGCCGACAAGGTAATTAACATAACTAATAAACCGTTCTGTTTGGACGTCACTCGACGAAAAATATAAAACCAGGAGCACATGGCCATTAGTCGAGAAACGATAGTATGTGAGCTTTGTCACAAAGGCAGCTACATTTCCTCCAGGATTTTCATTTGTTAAATGTAGTATCAGATGCGTAAGTTATGTTTACGTCCAGAATATCAGTTAAATTTACTTGCTGGAAAGCGTTTCATCAACATTATGTCGGGTCAGGGCCATCAACATTATGTCGGGTCAGGGCAATTCCAAACAAGGAACCAAGAGCGACGTCCTCTCTCAGAAACTTGCCACAGTTGCCGAGGTAGGTGTCTCCACTGTAGTCTACAGATTTCGCAATTGGAGGTCGCACAATATTTCAAAAATTGTTACTTGTAGCAATCGTGGTCAGCGCTATCAGAGTAGCAATTCGCGTCAAACCCTGGCACAGAGAGCCTTCATTTCTTGTTGCTGCTAACGTTCCTTCTTCCTTGGATTGTGATGATGTTAGGGAAATAGACGTTGTTACTTTGAAGACTTCTATATCGTTTTCAAAATTTTACTGCTGTTGCCGCGGTTACGGAAATTGTTTTATGGAATCGTCGTGCTTTTTGTTTTGGTAGACGAAAGCTGGAATTTATAGTCTAGTTGCTTTAATGTGCCTGGAGCAACATACAGAATTTGTTTGTTTCTTCTGGTATTAGTACCACTGGAATGACGCATATTCGCACTACGGGAATGTTAATGCTGTACGAGAACGAATGCTGGTGCAGAAGATCGCCTTGTCATGTGAAATGACGAGTAAACACTATATTTTGCCGCCTGTTTGTAGCAAATTGTACCGTATCAAGAGTCTACGGAAATGTCATTTTCGGAACTGCATCAATCAAATGGACCTCGGATTTGCAAAGCCAATTGCAATAAAAAGATTCACATCCCCAGTCCTGCAAATTCATGCTTAACTGCTGAGGCATTCGAAACAAATTCGTTACCGACGCTGTGCAATGTAAGTTTAAAAACACCACCTAAAACTCGTTAATGAAGTGTAGGCTTATTTCATTTGGTTACTAATTTTCGCCGTAAATAGGCTACTCCGGCTGCATTGACTTTAAGGGAACGCTTTCGTGTGGACCTACAGCTAAATGATTTATTATCCTCCCCGCAAAATAGCAAAATGTTTGGCGCTGTCCGTTCATTTACGTCGCAGATTCTTGTTAATTAACTGGAATCCGCAAATAACTGCAAAGTAAATTGCTAATAACTGCAAAATAAATTGCTTCAATATTAAAGTGTAAACGGACGAAGTATGCACTTGATTTGTGCATAATAGGATTTATTTACCAACATGCAGTAATTATGCTTATGAAAAAGCTTGAACGGAGACTAGCATGACTTGCCTCATGCGATGTTGCTTTTAATTACAGAAGTATGGTTAGTTCGGGATTCTTAAATTAAAGCGGGAATTCGTGAAACTTCCTTCTCGTAGCCTGGCGACGTTATGTCGATATCGACGACCACACTATGCGCTAGGAGGAACTCGAGATAGCGTCGACATATTAATCGATACACGTAATTTATAGTTTCCCCGAAGTGCATAGCGGGGCATATGGTATTTGTTTGCGAGTGTCGAGTGATACGCGAGCGATGATTGTGCACCTGAAAATACCAGAAGTTGATTGACAGGATAGCTGCAGATTTGCCACTCTTCAAGCGTACGGTGACGAATTGCAGTTGGACCATTCCGCGCCTGTCACGAGGTTGTAAGAAAAGTAAGTCCTGTTTTTTGTCCAAATTACAAATGCTTACAGTGAAGCGACTTGTCACACCTGTTGCGAATGTTCTTTCACATTAAGAGAGCAAGACAGAAATACTTCAGTTACTCAGTTTAGCTGAAAAATGTACACAGGCCTCCTTAAAATTCTTTGTCAATTATGTCACATGTGTTATTTAAACTTTTGCGTTTTTTTACCAACTACTAGCTTAGTTGAGTCGTTCCAACTTTTATTACGGAAATTGTCACGAAGGCTACAGATGGATGCAAATTTCACTGGACCGATAATGAAGTACGGTATGTAAATTTGACAGGCACATTATATCATTTGTATGAGTGAATGAAGTCTGCAGGCTCCAACCACCATTCAAGTTTGGATACATTAATTTCACGTATAAACGGGTCATATCGTGAAAACTCTTGTTATACACCCATGGTCATGCCCTTCGTTTTGACTGACATCGACACCATTTCATCCGTAGTTTAAAACAATAGAGAACTGAAATGGTTTAAAAACTGCGATACTGTAAGGAGATAACGGGCTACCACATGTCCAGCATACTTGGACGGCAAATTGATATCTTGTTGAGGACTATTACGTCATTAAGTTCATTGTAGATTTCCATAGTCAGCGCATAACATTGAAGAAAACGTTTCACGATGTTTGGAATGGTGGATTTCGTATTTGTACTTTCTTATTTATCAGATACGCAGTTTCAGTACTGCAGCGCATTAAAGATCTTCCCAAGACACGTCCTTTTTTTCCGCTGTGTTGTGCTGCCGTGCCAGGAAGTTAGATACCAATATATATAAACTTGACCGTGAGATGGTGTGTGGATACATAGACAGTCGTTGTTGAAAGCTTTACTCCTTAACCATTTAACCATTAAATTGGACTGTTTCTATTGATTGTTAATTTTTCAGCTGTTCTGCCACAAATTGTGTCAATGTACATATGTTATTTGATGTATCACAGGTTATAAAAACAAAAGTAAATTAATACCTATTCACAAACGAGAGAGCTTACAACCTTTCTCTTGATTGCTTGCAAAGGAATTTTTTTAAGTGAAATATATTACAGAAGTGCACACTACGATTCTTAGGCTGCATATTATGCATCATCAAAGAGGAACCCACACATTTGCATTTTTGTGTCACCAAGTTTGTCATTTAGGATTTAACAAGCACAGTATTGTTGAGTTCCACTATTTGTGAGGCACAATTCAATCAAGTAGTTAGGACTACCAGAGGTAATCTGATGTTGAGACAGAAGCTTTAATCCTCAGCCACAACTGTTGCTGTTGCCACTGCCAAATGCTTCATTACAGAGAACTCTGACTTAAGATCCTTAACCAGATGACTTAGGTAGCTGACTCTTAAATAGAAACCTGATGCTGCATCTGCTGAGGTATCTGAGCTCTTGTATGGACAGAAAGCTCAGTTGGGGACTGTGCATGATGGAGTAATACAGAATCTATAACAGCAGTAGACAAAATAATGTTTTGGTGGTTGTATTCAGAGTGCTATGTGACATCTGTACCTAATAGCTGCAAATGAAAGAATACAACATAAACATGAAACCATTAACAGAATTTTATAAGCAAATTTATTTATTGGTCCTTAGACCATTTAATGTGGGGCCTGTATTTAGTGTGGCACTAATATGACAAAACTGTAGGTTACAGAAGGGATAAAAATATCAGTAGTCCCTATTTATTTATTCATTCATTCATTCGTTCATTCATCCATATCAAAGTTGATAACGTTCAGAATGTTATTTATGTTAGAATATGTTACAGTTTGTGTGCAAGAAAAGGAAATTGTAAGAAATTGCTGACCAAAGGACGAGGCCTGATTTCATTGTAGATCAAATGCAATGCTGTTTAATCACAAAATCCTTGTATAAAATCTGAAATTAATATTCAGATCATAAAATGATATGGCCAATATTTAAAAGAGCAACCAGAACATTATTTAAGGAATACATGTAGATGTTAAATTACACAGTCAAATAGTAAATGGGAGAAGTCATATAGTCAGCATACTTAATAATCACTTCTGGAAAATAACTGCTGGCTGCAGTGGCCCAGCGGTTCTAGGCGCTTCAGTCCAGTACCACGCTGCTGCTACGGTCACAGGTTCGAATCTTGCCTCGGGCATGGATGTGTGTGCTGTCCTTAGGTTAGTTAGGTTTAAGTAGTTCTAAGTCTATAGGACTGATGACCTCAGATGTTAAGTCACATAGTGCTTAGAGCCATTTGAACCATTTGAAAATAACTTGGCTAACTGGCATGGGAAGTTCGAGAGAGTAAACAATAGAATTCACGCAGAAGCAGTGTTGGTACTACATACATGCAGCCAGATCACAATTACTCCATTGTCTGCCAAACAAATTAAGAATGTATTGAACTCTCAAAAGCAGAAACTTACGGTGTTGAAAATACTTCAAGTAAATTACTGTCTGTTCTTCACTTACATGCAGTATAGGCTGTTTAATATTTTACTGTCACATAATATATTCCCAGGTGTACTGAAATATGTCACTGCTAAACTTCATTATGAGAAGAGTAGTAAAATATATTAAGTGGTAACAAGTGTCACTCTAATATCAGTTGCAAAGGTAAGAGGGGGTTTCAGCAAGTAATTTACATGTTGTTATAGCAGACCAAGCAACTTTTATTGAATACTGCGCTACATTTCAAAGTGAAACAGCCAAATCATTTTTTTTTCAGAGATTCTGTAAAGAACAGTTGGCATGTTCTATTCATCATTCAATTCCTGAATGATAAAAATTCACTCTTTTGTCAAAAACTGCTGTGTGAACATCCTAATTGCTGTAATCTCCCTCCCCATGTTCTTCTAGCTGTCCAAAAAGATGGAAATCACATGATGCTAGATATGAACTTCCTGATCGATATTGTCCTTGTCTGTTTGGCTGTAGTCAAATTGTTGGCACCATTTCATTATGAGTCTGTGTGCAGTTTAGATGTTTTGGCCATGTGAATCGTACTAACCCACATTCTTCAGCTTTGGCGTATATTTCCAGTTGCCATACCATTTCACTTGCACAATGTGGTGCACCTTTTATCCATACCACAACAAAAGTGTGCCTTTAGGAAGCCTGGAATATGTACTCTTTTCTGACAATTCACTACTTGTAGTGCAATGATCTTAAGGCCCCTGTAAATGATCAAACATTTTGTCAAACTTGACTATGTTTGCCAAATATTTGAATGTGTACAGTGCTGTTTGATGTGCTTGTCAAACATAGTGTGTTTGACAGGAACTTCGATTGACAGAAAGTTTGACAGTTTTTGTCAAGTACGTTTCTGTACACCTGTGTGTGTCATGCAATAACATAAACAGAAACAGTAGCAGTTGCATGCCATGTTTCGAAGATAACATACCATGGCAGAGATGTTCCTTTGCAAAATATGAGCAAGAAAGAATTTGTGCTCCAGTTTATCACTGTATCGTGAGTTCCCACTGTTGTGGAAAGTGAAGTTGAGCTATTCTATAGATAAAAATAAAAGAATGTTAGCTCTGAACAAAACGATAGAGGCGTTGTGCTTTTCTTAACCCTGCATCATGGAGGAAGAAGCGAAGAAAGCAATATTCTTCGGACGTCGTACAAGTGAGAGAGCAATAAAATAAAGAAATCAAAGCCCTCCAGTACTTTTGATGACAGTGTGCCCACGCTGTGGAACTATGATGAAGTATCTCTTTTAGAAGACCAAATGGAAGAGGAGGTTGGAATTAACAAAATCGGAAATCGGGTAACTAATTTTTGTATATCTTTATTTGTATTAAATCTTGTCACATTTTCTATAATGATACAGTTGGTAGTAACACATATAAAAATGTTATTGTTGCAGGCATTTGTTTTACCAGGGAACTGCTCCATCTGTCACAAAGTATTCACAGTAGTCTTCTCATACTTGCTTCACTAGCGATAAGGAATTCCCTGCTTTAGATGACTGAACTGGACACATCTCTCAGTAATCATTCCTTCACCAGGTGTAACAGTACTTGTAGCACAGTCTTCAGTGCCTACCTCTCCATGCTGAATAAATTGCTGTTTTTAAATTAATGAATAGTGCAAATGGCAACAAGCCAATACAACAATTTTAGCTTTCTCCAGAGACAAATTAATTGGTTTTTAAAAATAGTGGATGTTTTATGACCTTATGGGCACGAGACAAGTGATAATTAAGCATTTAAGACATTTTTGCTATATGATTTCATTAGATTTGTATGCAACTGAAAGACTTCATCACTGCACATGGAAACTTCTTTTCTGCAATTGGTTGTTTCCCAATAGACAAAGTTTGGTATTTTTTTTTTATTACTCCATCAGATATTCTGCCATTAACATCATCATTCACCGTAATAAACTCATATTTTGCATTAGCTGTACCCATTAGCACAATGCTGTACATCCCTCTGTAATTATAGTAATAGAGGCCAGAATGCTGAGGTTTCTAAGTAGTGACATGTTTTCCATCAATAGACCCAATGCAATTAAAGAAATTTCAACAACTTCCAAATTGTTTCATTATATTCTGCCAACCATCTTCCGTTTTGGGTAGCTGAAACAAATATATCCATAAATAAATAGGTACATGAATACATTGCATACCAATTTCTTTATGTATTGTTACAGTAATCATCAGCAAAGCCACCAGCGTCCAAAAAAGTTCTTGCAACTGCACAGAAAGGAGGAGGAGACCTTTAGGAAGAATTGATATTACTGGCAAAGGAACTCTCCAAAAAAATAGGAAAGTACTCTGTTAGCAAAAAATTTGGGCCATGATGCTAGAACGTATCGACAGTGGCCAAAGAATACTGGCAGAAAAATTTATTAATAATATAATATTTGAAGGAGAAAGTGGGAATCTCAACAGAAATTATGTTGTCGTGTACTCCGGTCACATGTTGAAAATATGTGCTTCAGTGACATAAGCACTTCAGTGGCATCAATTATTTTTCCACAAACAATAGTTTTTGTGAATGACTAACAACCAACAGTTGACACAGAGATGGTGAACAATAATTATTTATGAGATGACTGAAACACTTGTACTTTTTTTTTTTGTGTTTTGTATCTTTTTATGTGAGATAACTGTAAGCTTGTTGGAATAAAAGAATAAGAACACTTACCTGAATTTTGGCTTTTAATATTTCATTTATTGCTTCAAACGTTTCCATAATAATGAGACTCAAGGTGTGACGTGGAATCACAGGTACAAACTTCAAATCTTTAAACTCTGCCCCTGTTGCTTGGTATATCAAAGTTATTGATAATCATTAGGAAGCTGATATATATTTTCCCGTAATTGTCTTCTTTTTCTATGTGAGGGCGAAGTAATTCTAACAAGATATTAAATTTTCTGGGTCCATTCTAAGAATGTTGATGTAATCATCAATTTTGAAGAGCAGTATTTCTTTCAGGAGATGTTTTTGGTTATATTGATCTCTGTTTGAACCATTCCTTGCACTAGTGTTGTTTTCTTCTTCTCTTTTTGGCACAGTGCCAAGGTTGGTGCCAAAAATGCTTTTTCAATATTTGTTACCATTTCAATACTCACGAACAGCATCTGCTTCTAAAGTTAGGTTATATTGACAAACATTGTTTGTACATGTAGGGCTTGCTTGACAAACACAGGGCTAGATAAGTGATTTTGTCAAACACTTTGATTGTTCACAGGAGCCCTTTGTGTTGGAAAAATGTGTAATTTACTTTCTGAAGTTGGTACGTAAAAAAGATTATCTATGCAAAAAGTGACATACCTATCCTAAAATAATACATTTGCTCAGTCTCAATGTGAATCTTGATAAATGACCAGAAATTCTTGTGGTTTTGTAAAAGATAATTTGACAGTGTTCTGGTAAAGTAGTCTTTGAATGCCTCACGCATTTCTTTCTTGACAGCCAAAAATGTTTCATTCACCATATCTCCATCCAAAATCCTATGTTCTGATTTACACCTATTATGCAGTAGTCCGCTACTTTAGAAGTTTTTCCACAATTACTGTATACCTTGAAGGTTTTTCCAATCTTGAACTGTTCTGCTGTGTACATATGTATCAAGTGCATGGTCAGCTATAATCTGCAAATCACTGGGAAGTGCTTCGCAGAGGGTACATCCCACTGTAGAGATTACTGGGGTTTCTCTCCATTCCATTCACATGTGGAGCTTGGGAAGAATGATGTTTGAATGATTCTGTGCACACTGCAATTATTATTATCTTGTCCTCTCAATCCACACGAGTGATATTTAGGGGTTTTTTAGTATGTTCCTAGAGTCATCATTTAAAGCTGGTTCTTGAAATTTTGTTAGTAGTCTTTCTTGGGTTATTTACATCTATCTTAAAGAGGCTGCCAGTTTAGTTCTGTCAGTATCTTTGCGACACTCTCCCACAGGTCAAACAAACCTATGACTATTTGTGTTCCCCTCCTCTGTATACATTCAATATCCCTTGTTAGTCCTATTTGGTAGAGGTCCCACACACTTGAGAAATATTCTAGATTGGGTCACATGAGTGATTTCTAAGCAGTCTCTTTTGTAGACTGATTGTACTTGCCCTGTATTCTACCAATAAACTGAAGTCTACCACCTATTTTATCCATGACTGAGCTTATGTGATAATTCCATTTCATATCCCTACAAAGTATTACACCCAGCTATTTGTATGCGTTAACTGATTCCAGCAGCCACTCATTGATATTATTGTCATAGGATACTAAGTTTGTTTGTTCTGTGAAGTGCACAATTTTGCATTTCTGAACACTTAAAGCAATCTTTCACCACTTTGAAATTTTATCAAAATCTGACTGAATACTTATGCAGTTTCTTTCAGACAGTATTTCATTACAGATAACTGCACCATCTGCAAAAAGTCTGAAGTTATTACTAGTAATATTGTCTGCAAGGTCATTAATATACTACATGAACAGCTATGGTCCCAAAACGCTTTCCTGGCTGCACTCGAAGTTACTTCTACTTCTGAAGATGATTCTCCATCCAAGATAACATGCTATGTTCTTCCTACAAAAACTCTAAATCCAGTCTTAAATTTCACTTGGTAATCCAAATCTAACTTCAGACAATAAGTGTAGGTGTGAAATCAAGACATACTGCATCTATCTGATTGCCTGACCCAAAGATTATATATTTTAGGGATCAGTATAGAATCTGATATGGAATTCATCAGGCACTGGAGCTTTTTCAGTTTTAACGATTCAGCTGTTTCGCGACACCATGGACATTAATACTGATTTTGCTAATCATTTTCAGTGGTATAAGGATTAAATTGAGGCAATTCTCCTGAGTTTTCCTTTCTAAATGAATGTCTGAAAACAGTGTTAAGCATTTCAGCTTTTGATTTGCTGAGGGCAATTTCAGTTCCTGTCTCATTCGTTTTGGAGTGGTGCGTTCTCCTTGTGACATAAAACATTAATCCTTTTGGTAGCTTGCACAAATTTTACCTGGAATTCTTCTCAATTGTGCTCACATTACGATGATTTCTTAATGTTGTGGACTTGCCAATAAAGGCCACTGGTTACTGTGTACGACTCTTCTCTGATGCATATGATGCGAAGACAGTAAGAGAGTGTGAAATATGTCCAGCAGGCATGAAATTGTAGCTCAACATTCTCTCTCAAAGTCATTGTATTTTATATTGTCTTTAACAGACTAACAATATATTGTAAGACATTCAGAATTTCCAAATCATTACATCACTTCATATCTAATTATATCTGTCATTTATACTGGCCGAAGCTCAACTTAGTAACAGATGAACAAATTAGTACAATTGTTAACTAACAATCTTGATAAATGACCAGAAATTCTTGTGGTTTTGTAAAAGATAATTTGACAGTGTTCTGCTAAAGTAGTCTTTGAATGCCTCACGCATTTCTTTCTTGACAGCCAAAAATGTTTCATTCACCATATCTCCGTCCAAAATCCTATGTTCTGTTTTACACCTATTATGCAGTAGTCCGCTACTTTAGAAGTTTTTCCACAATTACTGTATACCTTTAAGGTTTTTCCGATCTTGAACTGTTCTGCTGTGTACATATGTATCAAGTGCATGGTCAGCTATTTTTTTATACTTGAGACGGAGTTCCTCTGCATGCTCCTGCCCTGTGCTGAAAGTTTCAAGCTCCTCATTAAGATACAAAATTGATTTTTTATCTAGTTTACTCAAAAGATATATCTTTGTGCTGCCTATTTTAGTTGCCCTCTATACTTCGATAATCATTGTCGCCGCAACTGCCTTGTGCACAGTGATAAGAGTTTGTGTGTACATCCTCAAAGAGGTAAAGTCTGTTTGTTGCCATTAAATCCAATACATTTCCATCGTGAAAAGGTTCTAAACTATCTGTTCTAGGTAGTTTTCAGTGAAGGAATTTAGTAATGTTTCACTGGATGTCTTCTGCTCACTACTAACAAAACTGTAAATTGGATGATTTAAGTCTCCACTGATGAATACAGGAAGATTGGGAGCTTAGCGTAAAAGTGAACTGAGACTTTCTCTGAAGTTTTCCGTTACAACAGGAGATAAGTCTGGTTGGCAGTAGAAGGATCCAATTATCATTTAATGCACACCCGTTTGAGTCTTGGCCAAACAATATCGCATGGAGCTTCTAGACAAGCATCATTTGTTTCTACGTGCACCACAACCTTGCCACCATTTCCCTAAAGGGTACCATTATTTGTAGTATGTTGAAATGCCGATGATTTAGATGCCTGCTGTTTTGTGTTTTGCTGTATCTTGACACTGGAGAAAACAGGTTTCCCCAAAGCAGTGAAGTGCGACCCACTGGCTCAGTTTCAGTTTTGATAAATGACAGCACCTTCAACTTGTTGGTTAAGGGGATCAGTGTAACAAGAGCTGCCATTGAAATGCTACTTGCAGTCAAATGGATGAGTGAGGAATGACAGATCCTGTACTTCCTGCAGTAGAGGCAGGATCTACAGGAGAGGATAGTACTTGAAGTGCTTTTGATAATGGTACCACAAGGACATGACTCTTGGGAGCTCTTCCAATACACCAGTTTGCAGCAGCTGCAAATCATTTGAGAGTAGTCAGGGTGATTTCCAGCTGCTTACAAATGTCAGTCAATTCATCCTGTGTTTGTGAACAGCATTCACAGTGGGACTGCATTTTGGCTAGTGCAGTGTATTACAGGACAGTCAACAAATTTGAAATGAAGCCTGCTCATTATCATTTATATTTGTTAAGCTAAAAAAACCGCTGATTCCCTATAAGAATTGAAGCAAATACACAAAATGAGATTTCTTTTAAGGCAACAGAATAACCTGTGGTAAAATTACTAATCCACTAAAACATTTTGAGGTCAATTATAGTTATTAACAAACTCGAAAATAGTTAATTCATGATAAATGTAGATAATATATACTCCTCTGTAAGGAAGAAGTAGATGTAACACAATATGCTAGTTGAGATGTGCTTCAGTAACTAAATCTTGTTTGCCAATTTACTACAAAGTGGATTATGTGAAAGACAATGGTACCTTCCAAAAAATTCTCAAAAATGTTGATTTATTTGCACTGATATACTGTGAAATTTGGGATGATGTATTCTTAGGCAGTAACTGTGAGTGATTTGCTATGCAATATGTTATCCAAAAACGCTCATACTGGTAACTTATGAAAATATAGTTTTGTAAGTATCCAAAAATTCTCAAAAGTTACTTATTTCTTGCATAATTTACAAGGAAATTGGAGAAAGATTGTTTTGAAAAAGGATAGGCCTTCTGTTCTAAAAAATTTTAAGAATACAAATAAGTTTAAGCCTGCAATTGACATTAACAGTAAGAGTTTATCGTCATTATTCGTGTAATACAGCTTTACAAGCAGAACGTGGTCTTCGGTTGAGACAGTGATGGCAAATGTCGCAGATGCAAAAGGAGGAAAAGCCATGTACCCAGCATGTTAATACCAACTTCAGTAGGTAGTGCACATGACAGCGCCGTATTTTGATCAATTGTCACACTATTTTTTTTTTCTTCTGCTATATGTTTTCCCCCTTCTCTGATAATATTCTATTGCAATTTGATGTCATTCTGACCAATGGTGTTACGTCTACAGCTTAACTGTAAGGATACTCACCCTGAAGGATGGTTTACTCACATGCAGGTACCTCCAGCATGCTGGATGTATCAAGAGATTTTATTATACTTATGGGAAGATGGTAGGAATTTGATTTGAGTGAAGACAGTTCCATGGAAAATTGTTGAAGCTACAGAGCAATTTGAAAATTGGTTTGCATATCGAGTCACATTCTCCCTAACTGAGCTTTTAAGGAGAGGCCCAGCAGGGCAAGAAACCAAATGCTACATGTATCTCTCTCAAATATTTATGGTTACTTTGAGCTGTCTAGAGTTTTTGCTATTTATACCAAGTTGAACTAAATTACAGTTGTAGAGATTTTTGTTTTGTTATGGATGAAAACTTTTTCTGTCTTTCTTATTTGCATACAGGTAAAAGAGAAATTTCCTGCATGCCTTGACAGTCTTTGTGCTCAGTTAGATGTTCATTGGTACTGAACAAAGAGAGCATTCATGTCTCAGATGATGAAAGCGATACTCTTAATGTGGTGGGCCTTACAGTTTACTTTGGTAAACACCCTGCGATCAAGTAATCGTCGAGTCAGAAAGCACCTGTGGTATTCTTCTCTTGCAGCAGTAGCACTACCGTCGCAGAAGCTATAAACAAATACCATATCTGCATGTTCCTCATTACTGTAGACATGTGGCATTGTTAGCAGTGCTTGTACGAACACAGTTAACACCTTACACTACACGACTGACTGATCCGTTGCCGGTACACTACACAATGCAGCTTACATGGCACAACTGAACAAACAAGTGATTGTACTACGTACGTCATATGATCATAATATGTGGTAGGTTGCATATCATAAACATGGCATGTACCTGTGCATTGTTTGCGAGAAGATCACATAACAGACCAGTTATATTGCATATACGTTCACGTTGTGCACATCAGTTTTGCTGAATTAAAGTTCCTTTCAATACCAATACCTTCCTAACAAAGCATTTGCGGACCTATGTTCATATAACATTTTTGTTCAGAATTACCTATGGTATCATTATGTAAAATATTGACCTTTCCTCTCCAAACACCCTGTATAGTTATAAAATAAATGGATCCATTTTAACTTTTTAAAATAATTGTTGTGACTTGTACCAGAGTACAGAAAGGTTTTATAATGCATGACGATGAAACCTTTCTGTACTCTGGTACAAGTCACCACAATTAGGCCACAATATTTTCATGCATGTCCGAGAAAAAAAGTTTAATATCAATGGTTTCCATGTAACTGATATTTCTTACAGTTGTATGAAAAATGAGACTATGAACAGTTGTGCGATTCCATTGTTGTGGACATAGCATTTGTAAAATAGAAAGTGAAGTATTAATGTGAGAATAAAATAAAAAAGCTACTGATTTTTTTTATAAATGCTTCTTAACAAGAACAATGAACAGCCAAGGTGAGGGTGGGGGTGGGGGGGGGGGGGGAGGGGTATCCAGATGGCATGGACTTGGAGGCAGCCATTTAAGTCAAGCACACATTTTTGTGCTGTCTCTCCTGAGCACAGTTTGCCCCTCATGCCTAAGTGGAATGCCACACACAGTGGTTGCAGCTAAGTTCGTGAACCACATGGCTGCTTTCACGCTTGGCCCTGGCTTTGATGAGATAGGAAATGTCTTTGAGAGAATGGGAGTAGGTGTTAGTGGGAGGATGTATTTCTCAGATCTTGCATCTAAGCCTTTTATAGGTATGGGAGCCATGGGGCTAGGGCTTGGTAGCAGGGGTGGAATAGATGTGGTCAAGGGTATTGCCCAAGTTGGGTGGATGGTGGAATACCACTGTGAGAGAAGTCAAGAGGATAGTGGAGTCTCATTTCAGGGATTGATGAGAGCTGGTTTACATCCTTTCTTTCTCCCCCTCCAATTCACAAATGCACCTTACATGTAGGTATTTTGTTACAGAGGTCAGACTTGGTGTTATTTTCACACATCTGTAACCACAATTTGGAGGAGGCTTATGTTAGCCCCAGAACTGAATATTACTGGTCAATTAATCTCATTTTGCATTGTAGATGAGTACTGTTTTAAGTGCTTTTGTTAATGTTTGATTAATTTTTATGCACTGGGAATTCAGGATGGAATGATGCCAGTATTATGAAAAGCATAGATTGCTACACACCATATAGTGGAGATGTCGAGTTGCAGATAGGCACGACAGACAGACAGCTGAACAAGTAAGCTTTTGGCCAAAAAGCCTCCTTCTGGAATAGGAAATCAAACACACACACACACACACACACACACACACACACACACGTGACAACTGGCACTGTGTACCAAGACAAGAATGTGAGCAACTGTGCATAATGGGAGAAGCAGTCTGTGTCTGGGGTAAGGAGGAAGCTGGGGCAGGGAGTGGGAGGTGTAGCAGGTTAGGGGTGGGGAACTGTAAAATAGTGCTTGTGGGAGTGTGTAGGGATGTGATTGGGAGAAGGTAGGGCAACTACGTCCAGTTGAGAGGTCAGATGTTAGGTGGGGGGAGGGAAGGGAGTGGAGAATTAGAGAAGTGAAAAGACTGTGGATGTTTTGGTGTAACAGAAGGCTGTGTAGTGCTGGAATGGGAACTGGGAAGTGGGTAAGTACAGAGAATGTTGAAGCCAGGGATGTTATGGGATTGTAAGATATATTTCAGGGAGAATTCTCACCTGTGCAGTTCAGAAAATCAGGTATTGGTAGGAAGGATCCAAATAGCACAGACTGTGAAACAGTCACTGAAGTGAAGAATGTTGTGTTGGGCAGCATGCTCAGCAGCTGGGTGGTCTAGGTGATCCTTGACCATGATTTGTCAGTGGCTGTTCATGCAGACAGACAGCTTGTTGGCTGTCACAGCCACATAGAATGCAGCACAGTAGTTGCTGCTTATCTCGTAGATCACATTAATCCTTTTACAGGTAACCCTGAATTTGATGGTATAGGTGATGTCTGTGAGAGGAGTGGAGTAGATGGTGGTGGATGTATGGGGCAAGTATTACATCTAGGTCTGTTACAGGGATACGAGCCATGAGGCAAGGTGTTGGAAACGGGTTACATATTGTTTAGTAGCTAATTTGTTAGAGCATTAGATTGTCAAATTATATAAGATAATATTCGTAGATCGCTGGTTCGAATCCCAGCTGAAAGAATATTTTAACTTATTTGTAAAATGACTCAACAGTCATATGGAAACCAAATCATAGTTACTAAGGTTCACCACACTGATCAGAAACAGATTATTATTGTGTTTCCCTTGCTGTTTATGTGCACTTAAATTTGCAATCACTGTTCACACACATCATGTTCAAAAATATATTTTCTAGTTAATATGAGCACACACTTTTTAATTTGTTACAGACAATGTCCTTTTCACCTTTTTACTGTCCAGCTAGGACCCTTATTGTATAAACTTTCAAAGTTTCATCATTTTATGTAAAGATGAAGTAATTCTGCTTCGGACACAGACGTTAGTTTATGCTCACAAACATCACAGCCGTTACATTTATGTTACCTGCATGTTGTTCATGCTTTATCTCTCTCTGTATAGAAAACCTGATCATCGTACACCTTGTTGTACTGTGGGAGTGTGGACAGTGATATCTTCACTACTAGTAATGCTTTCTTAAAAACGTGAATTGTTTGTTCGCAAAGTAAATGTATTTTTCATCTGTTGTCCGTTTCTCAGACTAAGATTAATGTGAAGCTATATGTAAAATATCCCACCATTGAAACAGCTACTACAATCAGTTATTGCTAACTCTATTCTCGTATTTTGTGTAAAACTTTAAAAATATGACCCTTCCAGGAATTGAACATATGACCTCTTAACTAGCAGCCAACTCTGTTATCCGTTGCGCCACCACATGCCTATTGGGCTCATTGTCTGTGCTAAGTGTCTTCTGTAGAGGAATTCAGCACTAAGGTTTGTCAAGAACAATTTTATTGTGCTTTCGGTCATAGCTCATGACTAATAATCGACTATCTAGTTACAATGTAGCTCTTATTTACAAATGTTCTAAAATTCCGTGGTATTGAGCATGTTTAATGATGTTGCAGGGAAAAGAATGTCCACTGTTGCACATACCTCTACTCTAAATGGGTGGAGCATAAAGGCATGAACTTTCGCTAGGTTTTCACTATCATAATTCACAAAATTCCATATTATTGTTACTTAAAAGTTGTAATTGCATTTTCCATTACGAAATAGATAAACTGTTCGCAGAAAAAGTATGTAGAAAGCCCTTAACTTTGTCTAATGCTCCCACCACACACATAAAGCTTCGACTTTACTCCTAGTCTGTGAAGTTACCAGAGCATCAGCCAATAACAGAGTGGTTTCGATCATGTGAGCAAATCTTGATATTTAATGATTTTTAAGCTTTTATTACATGGAAATAACACATACATTGTGATAATGTTGACCATAAATGCTACTTAAATGTTATAATCAGTCAGATTAACAATAATCCGAACCATATTTTTAACATTAACATAGCCTATTTGGGAGTGGGACAAAAGGGAAGGCCTTTGGAAAGGATTAATACTTCTGTGGGACTAAGGCTTTTGGAGGAAAAATTCATGACTGGCTTTTGGATCTGTTTGTTCTGTATTCTGTATGTTGGTGGGGGAGGGTTTTTGAGCGTACAGTAAATGCAGGTCTGCGAGGCAGGGTTTGTCAGGTATGAGGGGATGTGGGGGAGGTTGGGAGGCTGTTGTAGGAGAGTTGGATAGTGATAGCTCAAGGTGGAAGTAGGAGGTGAACAGGTTGGAGAGTTTTTTGAGGTGGTATTGTGCACTTAGTTTCTGGAGGGCTAGAGTCACAATTTAAGAGATGAGATACAGGAATTCGTGACTGCACAGCAGGAGAATTTTACTGGTGGAGAGGAAGTGTAGCAAGGAGATTTGTGCCTGATTTACATGGTTTTGCAGGACTATGTTGTGAAGGTTAAGGACTGGTGGAATCTGAACAGATGGATGTTGTTATGGAAGGAGGGGCTGCCACTGGAGAGGAGTAATTTGATGGTAAGGCCATTTAGGGGAAGTTCATGAGCCAAACAACAGGGGAATAGTATGTGGGACTAGTTTCTGGCTAGGGACAAGGAAACTTTTCTGTATTATCACAGATGGAAGGAGCAAGGATCCATGGTGGTGGATAAAAATGCATAAAAATACTTAAATAACATAAATATATGAGGAAAAATACACACAAATATTCCAAAATATATGGGAAAAATCACAAAAAGGACTGAATGGATGAAATTTGGGGAACAAGATAAAACCTAAGGTAGTAGGGCTAATACTTGAAGGTAAAAATGAACTGAAATAAATGGGGAAAAAACAATAAGATCAAAGATAAAAGTAAATAAAGATTACAATGTTGGTTGCAGTTTGGCGGGCAGACACTAATGAAGAACGGGGACAGCAGATGTGACTAGATGAAGTAGGTTAGTATATGTGAACTGGAATAGGAGAGGAGAAAGAGTGGGGCAGTGAGAATGGGGTTGGTAAGATGAAAGCATTTACAGAAAATAGCACGAAAAAGTGATGCAGGAAGAGTGATCAGTTTGAAGGTCTAGGATTAATGATTTTGGCGGGAGTAATTTATGTCATGAGATGCTGCACTAACAGTCAACGTGATCATGTAGCCATGTGTTGTTGATCAAGTAGCCATGTGTTGTCTGTGAATGAGACAGTTAATGCAGTGTGGCTCGTAAGTCGGAATGTGTGGTGCTGTTTGGAAGGTGATACGTGAAACATAGGAAAGAAGAGAGAGAAAAAAGAAGACTGAATAAAGTAATGTGTTAGAAAGTAGTAGTAAAGGAAAACAGCACTGGGTTATGGGATGGGAGAAAAGCCATTAGGCAGAAACAAGCACTGGAAAAACCAGGCTGGAATAATGACAATATTAAGAAAAGTATACATTACTACACTCTATCACAGATAGGCACTATAAATAGACTGCTGAACAAGTAAGTTTTCAGCCAAAACTCCTTCTGGCATATGCGCGCGCGCGCGCGCACACACACACACACACACACACACACACACACACACACACACACACACTCTTTCAAGCAAATACAACTGTCAACACATGACCACTCTCACTGGCTGCCAAGGCCAGACTGTGGGCAACAGTTGTGCATGATGGGGAATAGCAATCCGCATGATAAGGGTAAAGGAGGAGGCTGGGGAGGGGGAGGGATGGCAAGTTAGGGTTGGGGAATGGAAAAGCGGTGCTTGTGGTAGAAGACAAGGACAAGATGGGGAGAGGGTAGGGCAGCTAGATGCAGCCGAGAGATTAGGTGGAGGGAGGGGGAAAGGGAGTGGAAAAGGAGAGAAGTGAAGAGACTGTGGGTGCGTTGGTTGAATAGAAGGCTCTATAGCGCTGGAGTGAGAACAGGGAAGCAGATGAAAGACAGTGATTACTGAAGGTTGAGGCCAAGAGGTTACGGTCACGTAACATGTATGGTAGGGGTGAGTCCCACATGCACAGTTCAGAAAAACTAGTGTGGTAAGAAGATGGCACAGGCTGTGATGCAGTTGTTGAAGTGAAGAATGTTATGTTGGGCAGGGTATTTAGCAACAGGATGGTCTAGATGTTTCTTGACTAGATTTTGTCGGTGCCGATTCATCAGACTGACAGCTTGTTGGTTGTTATGCCCATGTAGAATGCAGTACAGTGGTTGCAGCTTTGCTTGTATGTCACATCAATGATTTTACAGTTAGCCTTGCCTTTGATGGGATCGTTGATGCATGTGACCAGATTGAAATAGGTGTTGCTGGGAGGATGTATGGGACAGGTTTTGCAAGTGGTTGAGAGCAGGGCTGGAGTAGGGATGGACAAGGATATTCATCCACCTACCAACACTGCCACAGTGACCCCATTCCAGAAACACAACAGGCTTTCCAGATTCTCCTGAAATCCTTAGGCTTATCCCAGAACATCTCTCTGGAGTCTACCTCCCCTCACCCCTAGCACTCCCCACACTCCTATCTTCTACGTGCTTCCTAATGTCCACCCAGGATGCCTCATTGTGGCCAGTTACTGCACATTCCCACTGAGAGACTCTCTGTCCCTATAGACAAACACCTGTAGCCTATTACCCTCAACCTTCCGTCCTATATGAGACACAAACCTTTTCCTCCAACTCTCCACAGTTCCTCTTCCTTTACCACACCCTGCTCATCGATATTGATGCTGCCTCCCTTTAAAACTAAGATTCCTAATGCCCACAGTATTGCTGCTATTGCACATTTCTTTCCCAACGCCCAACAGTTTCCAAACTCACACCCTCCTTCGTTGATACCATCACCAACTATATCCTCATCCCCAATTACCTTGCCTTTGGAGTCATCACCCATGGTTCAGATTCATTGATGACGTCTTCATGACCTGGATTGAGGGCGAGCACACCCTATCCACATTCTCCAGAACCTCATCACCTTCTCCTCTCTTCAATTCACATGGTCCTACTAGACCCCACAAGCCACTTTCCTTGATGTTGACCTCCACCTCAAAGATAGGTATCTCAGTACCTCCATCCATATCAAACTTACCAACCACCAGCTACCTCCACTTAAACGGCTGCCATCCGTTCCATACCAAGAAGTCACATCCATATAGCCTAGCCACCCCCTGGCCATCACATCTGTAGTGATGAGCAGTCCCTCTCAAAATATACCAAGGGTCTCATTTTGCCTTCACAAATTGAAATAACTCCCATATAATACATCTCCAGTCACACACCACCTCTCCAAGTCCCACCATCTGGTCATAGAGCAGCATTCTTCTCAGGACTCACTACCACTTAAGACTGGTGCAACTAACCACTTTCTCCACTAGGGTGTGACTGCCTTATGTTGTGCCCTGAAATGAGGAATGTTCTACCTACTATCCTTCCCATCCTCTCCCACAGTGGTATTCTGCCACCCACCAAACTTACACTATATGCTAGTCCATTCCTACTCCATCTTTGCTCCCAACACCTTGTCTTGTGCTCATATCCCTGTAACAGACATAGAGGCAAGACCTGCCCCATACATCCTCCCACCACCACCTACCACAGTCAGGCTACAAGCATCACTTACCCCAACAAAGGCGGGCCTACTTGTGAAAGCAGTTATGTAATCTGAGCTAAGCTACTACCAACAAAGCTATCTGTCCACTGACAAAACTGTTGCAAAGAACCACCTGGACCTTCCAGTTGCTGAGCACACTTACCCGTCTTAGCATTCTTCACTTCAGTGACTGCCTCACAGCCTGTGCTATCTGGATCCTTCCTACCACCACCACCTTTACTGAATCACACAGGTGGGAACTCTCCCTGCAATGTATCCTACATTCCTGTAACTCCTCTGCCCCAGCTTCAACCTTTGTTAGTCACTGTCCTTCACCCCCTTCCCTGTTCCCACTTTGGCCCTAGACAGCCTGTTCCTCCCCCTCCCCCTCCCTGCCCCAGCCACCCCTTTACCCCCTTTTGGCTAAAAGCTGACTTGTTTAGTAGTCTCTTTGTTGTGTCTGTTTGCCGCGTGGGATTAGCCGAGCGGTCTAAGGCGCTGCAGTCATGGACTGTGCGTCTGGTCCCGGCGGAGGTTCGAGTCCTCCCTCGGGTATGGGTGTGTGTGTTTGTCCTTAGGGTAATTTAGGTTAAGTAGTGTTTAAGCTTAAGGACTGATGACCTTAGCAGCTACGTCCCTTAAGATTTCACACACATTTGAACATTTTTTTGTGTCTGTGAGTCAACATTTCTGCTATATAGTGAGTAGCAATCTATTCTTTCCATAATATTGTAATTTTTATGTTTGATTAGTGAGGCACTTATGTGGAAAGTGTATATTTATGTACTTTCATGCTTCCGTATTTTGATCAGACGGCTCTGAACACCTATGATAGTGTGAGTTGATTTTAATTATGTTTGCAATGTAATTGGTTTTCTTCTTTCTGTTCATTGACCATTATTTTATTTCAGTATCCTCCACTGTTTCCAAGAATGGGGAGAAAAATCACTGTTGCAGTATGCACACTAAATCAGTGGGCATTAGATTTCAAAGGAAACCTAAGTCGAATTTTACAAAGTATAGAAGAAGCTAGAGAAGCTGGTGCAAATTATCGAAGCGGACCAGAATTAGAAATATGGTAAGTCTTCACATTCTGTGAAAAATACTTGACTGTTTCTGGAAGTTATGAGACTTCATTTAATTTTTGTGGTAGTATTTACTGCCTCTTTTTGTGTACTGTTATGTACTGTTTATTGCTTTACCATGACTAAGAAAGGGGCAGAGAAAAATTCTGATATCTCAACCCTGTGAACCACCCCACTTTCTGGACCATGAACCCAATGTTAAGGTCTGCATCTATATGATAAAATCACATTACTGTGAAAATACTTTCTGAAATTGATCAAACATTTTTAAATCGGTGACATTTTATGTGAATATGAAGTATTGTTTCTGGACTGTGGGGGAGGAGAGTTGCTGAGAGACTATGACCATTCACATAACTATACATCCTACAAAAGTGAGCAGTAAGAATATTATATGCGTCTGCAGCTCGTGGTTGCTTTCTTGCTTCCCGAGCACAGGGTCCCGAGTTCGACTCACGGCAGGTCATGGATTTTCACCTGCTTCAAGATGACTGGGTGTTTGTGTTACCCTCACCATTTCATCATCACTCATGAAAGTGGCGAGATTGGACTGAGCAGAGGTTGGCAATTTGTACGGATGCTAATAACTGCACAGTTGGGTGCCACACAAACCAAACATCGTGATCATCAGTATTATATGAAGTTGATAATTTGTGTCTTAACATAATTACTCAGCTTAACTGTGAGAATTTCTGTATCATCTTCCACCAATATCCCAGCAGAGAGATCTTGATTATGTGTTTTGATGATGATACTTCTGTATTTTCAGTGACGATATCCAATTACTTGACTCATCCCTTTTATTTTTGGAGATCGAAGGAGTAAGTTGCTGTGAATTTCCTGAATGCACATTAAATTAAAATTCTGGTTATGACTTACCTAATCTGGTGGTAGTTCTTCCTTGTTTGGTGTAAGACCTTCAATATTAATTGAGAGATGGTGGCCAGTTTCAACTCTGAAAGGCCATTTTTTTTCACCATGTTGATCATTGAATTGGTTCTGGTGTGCTGATGTTCAGTTCAACACCTAAATGATGGCTTCAAAACCCAGAAAATTACAGGAGTAGCTTTTATCGACTTTAAAGCTGCTTATGATACTGTCAGACATTGTGTATTGTCACATAAGATCTACCGGGCAATGAAAGATTATGGTTTCACCAAACTTTACTCCAAAACAAGAAATTTCATGGGAACTTCCAGACTCAGCTTAGTTGATGGAGATGTCACAGAAATGGCTTACCACAAGGAAGTTTCCTTTCACCAATGATAGTTAACGTTTATACCAATGACCAACCATTTCTGGCAATCACAAGGATTTTCCTTTGAGCTGATCATCTGGCAGTATAGCTCGTGCCATGTAAGATGGTGCTTCCACGAATAGAGGCGGAGTAGCGAAGGGATGAGAACTACGCATGTGCGGCAGCAGAGAGAGGGCAAAGTCAATCCACATTGACAAACTGCATTGCTGCGGACAACAGTCAGACTCATTTGCCTATGCTACATTATATTATACATTCAAATCTATGAGGGGAATAGTAAATATTAAAACAAATTTTGATCCGTTGTCATGAAATATTAATTCATGTCTTGACAACATTGCGTCCACTGTTCCACAGATCTACTCCAAGTCACATCGGGGGGTGGGAACAGCTGACATCTTTTTGAAGAAGTGAATTACAATTTTTCTCAATATGACAATTGACTAACGACAAGATCATTGAAACTGCTTGCAATAATTGCCATTTATAGTGATCTGTATTATAAGTAAAAATTTAATCCACAACAAAATTACTTCAAGCGCAAACTGAAATCATTGTATTTGGTTGACAACTGCTTCTACTCAATAGAATTTTTTAAAATGTGTGTAAGGTGTGTGTGTTTTTGTGTTTGGCTGTAGTTAAATGTAATCAATGTGCATAAAAAAGAACTAGTGGTTGAAGAGGCTATCATAAAAATGCTCAGTAAGTTGTCATATTTTTCGCGGTTAACGAGCAGTATTAGTGTAAACTAACTTGTTCGACATTGCAGTGAGAGACTGCCTGTATAATCCATTGAACAAGCAAACAATTAACGATCCTCTGTGAATAACTCCAGGGAATGATGACCGGTAACATTGAAAACGACTGATATCTCGACAAGTAACAGTTACTGTCATTTTAGGGCCTTATCCAATTTGTGCCTTGAAAATGGTAGGGGTTCACTTGTGGAAATATCAGACTTTTGACAAATTTATCTAGCTGCATTCTCGCGTGTTATTAGAGCGTACAACATGGTGGCAGAAAGCTTAACTTCTCTTTGGGCAACATGTTGAACATTATAGCGTTCATAATTCAAAGGATAAAAAGTCCTAATCAAAAAGGCTAGGAAGTTCTCTTTGTTATGTACACAACTGATATGTTGACAAACACATTTTTTAAAACCATGAGTCTTTAAAACTATTATTACTTTGTTTCAAAGTCTACATTGCAATACCACTGTCACTTCTATTTGAGTCTGTTTCCAAACAACCTGATCATAAATTTACGAAGATAGGTTCAAGACTTACATCCATCATCGCTTCCCTGTCAAATTATTCTTTCTGAAGCTTTTCAGCATGCTGCACAGGCTGTGCCCATGCTACATGTGGAATGTTCTCTATTGCCTAGATTGCCTCATGCACAAGCGATTCAGTGAATGTTATCTTTTGTTTTCTTTTTCCTCCAACATAGCCTTATCCTTTTCCCAAATTAGTTCCATTGGGCTACATTGACTGTGAGATGTGGGTAAACACTAAACTGTGTGACCCCATTCATGTGCAAGGAAGTAAAGTTTGTACATTCTGTCATGTGACTTGTATAAATTAACGAGCTGCAGGAGATCAGCACAAGTCTGGTTTATACTGTGCTTAATATTTTTATTTTTAAGCCATAGAAAAATTACCACTTTTCTGGTGTTTATACTTAGTGTTTACTCTGTAACAGTTGAATTATAACTGGCAGTGGCTGACTTTGAAGCAAGGTGTGACAAGAATTGTGAATCATGCCACAACACTGACAGCATTCATTTCCAAATGGTAGTCACTGCTGTTTTTCTTACAGGTAAATACAAGTTTACTCTCGGAAACAAAACCAGACGGAGTCATCATGCAGAATAATTATCTGAGAACCTATTCCTATGAAAACTTTAAAACCACCAGTACTATCACTCATTTTCCAGCAGATCTTCCTGGAATGATTCTAACTGACCCTTGTTTCATCAGGGTAATGCACTGTTGAACTACCTCCTTCTCTTGTATCATGATGGGATGTAGTTTGTGCTCACCTATGTCACTTCTTGGAACTAAAACCTCTCATGTTAACATATAAGGAAACGACATCCTTTAAAATTGTTTACATTGATGAAGTGCTTATAACTGAAGCTAATCTTCTCGTGCATAACTGTAACACATTTTTGTGTCTTTGGGCATTCATCATTCACATGGAGCACTTTAAACATCTTTGTTAAAACCATCCATTTGTGTTACAGGTTCCTTGAGATTTCTGATGCTTACCAGGCGACACGAAACCAACTTTTTGTAGAGTTCCTATGCTTTCATTTACAATTCTCTTTACAGTAATCTTGTCGACATGACATGGTTTTGGAGTCTGTTCTTGTTTCTCCAAATGTAGACAGTAGGACACCAGCTTTCAAATTCATGAATGAGATTTTCACTCTGCAGCGGAGTGTGCGCTGATATGAAACTTCCTGGCAGATTAAAACTGTGTGCCCGACCGAGACTCAAACTCGGGACCTTTGCCTTTCGCGGGCAAGTGCTCAAGTGGAAGGTAGGAGACGAGGTACTGGCAGAAGTACAGAACACAGCGTGTTGTTATCAATGGAGAGACGTCTACAGACGTTAAAGTAACCTCTGGCGTGCCACAGGGGAGTGTTATGGGACCATTGCTTTTCACAATATATATAAATGACCTAGTAGATAGTGTCGGAAGTTCCATGCGGCTTTTCGCGGATGATGCTGTAGTATACAGAGAAGTTGCAGCATTAGAAAATTGTAGCGAAATGCAGGAAGATCTGCAGCGGATAGGCACTTGGTGCAGGGAGTGGCAACTGACCCTTAACATAGACAAATGTAATGTATTGCGAATACATAGAAAGAAGGATCCTTTATTGTATGATTATATGATAGCGGAACAAACACTGGTAGCAGTTACTTCTGTAAAATATCTGGGAGTATGCGTGCGGAACGATTTGAAGTGGAATGATCATATAAAATTAATTGTTGGCAAGGCGGGTACCAGGTTGAGATTCATTGGGAGAGTGCTTAGAAAATGTAGTCCATCAACAAAGGAGGTGGCTTACAAAACACTCGTTCGACCTATACTTGAGTATTGCTCATCAGTGTGGGATCCGTACCAGATCGGTCTGACGGAGGAGATAGAGAAGATCCAAAGAAGAGCGGCACGTTTCGTCACAGGGTTATTTGGTAACCGTGATAGCGTTACGGAGATGTTTAATAAACTCAAGTGGCAGACTCTGCAAGAGAGGCGCTCTGCATCGCGGTGTAGCTTGCTCGCCAGGTTTCGAGAGGGTACGTTTCTGGATGAGGTATCGAATATATTGCTTCCCCCTACTTATACCTCCCGAGGAGATCACGAATGTAAAATTAGAGAGATCAGAGCGCGCACGGAGGCTTTCAGACGGTCGTTCTTCCCGCGAACCATACGCGACTGGAACAGGAAAGGGAGGTAATGACAGTGGCACGTAAAGTGCCCTCAGCCACACACCGTTGGGTGGCTTGCGGAGTATCAATGTAGATGTAGATGTAGATGTAGATGTAGAAGTAAAGCTGTCAGTACCGGGCGTGAGTCGTGCTTCGGTAGCTCAGTTGGAAGAGCACTTGCCCGCAAAAGGCAAAGGTCCCAAGTTTGAGTCTCGGTCGGGCACACAGTTTTAATCTGCCAGGAAGTTTCTTTCAAATTCATGTTTGAAAAAGTTATAAATGTGGTAAATAATCCACCTCACCTGCTTGTGAAGCACTTCGCATTTATTGCTGTCACCAGGTTCTTTTTTAAATTGCACTTAAACATTTACAGTTGCACCTTCAAACCTATACTGCTACAAGAAAAAAAGAATTAAAAAAAAAAAAAAACTGACAGTTGAATGAATTCTGCTGTTGCGAGGTACGGCAACAGTGCAGCATGTAGGAGTGATGTTCTCGCTGTCTAGTTGTAACTTGCTGCTACCCACTTGGAAAGAGAGTGAATATTATTGGCTGCCAGTGGCTAGTGGAGGGGATACGCAGAACAGCTGAAATTAGGGCAGACATTAGTGAGTCGAGGGAAATCTTTTGAAGATATTGAAGCCTACATGATAGACACATTTAAGAACCTTAGTGCCTGTTAACTCTGACAGTCATCTTTGTCCAAACTAACAAACACAACTGTGTGTGTTTCATCTTAAGCACAATCAGGCACATTGCAGACTTTACATCACATAGTAAAGGGATACATTTAGTAAATACAATCCATCCAAAATATTTGGGAATCACTCTATATCATACTTCAACCTACAATAAGTATTGTAAGAATAGTAGAATGAAGGTGAAAACCAGAAATAATATCCTTTGCAAGATAACTGGTAGCATTTGAGGCACTCTACAACAAACGGTGAGAATGATAGCAGTAGCAACATGTTACAGTGCTGTAGAGTATGCATGCCCAGTCTTGTAAAAATCCACCCTCACAAACATAGTGCACAAGGTGCTAAACAAAACATGTAGACTTACTTCAGGTTGTGTTAAACCTATGCCACTTATAAAACTCTAGTGTTTCACTGGCATAGTACCACTTGATATTTGTTGTGAAGTAAATGGAAATGCAGAGAGAACCAATTGGGCTCATCAGGAAAACCATCCAGTACAGTGGTATGTTTAATCAACCTTAAGGTTGAGGTCCAGAAGAAATTTCCTCAAGAGTACTTTAGTGTTGCAAAGAGTAGAAAGTACAGCAAGAAAACAATTGTGGATCTCTTGATCTCGATCTGCATGGCCTCTTCCTTCGGAAACCCTCCCACTGGGGCATGAACAGAATTTGATAGTGTGGAGGTCACGCAGCCATCTTTGTTTTGAAGTTGGGAGATCCAGGAGTAACTTCCAGAAATGGCATATCCCTGTGGATACCACCAACTGTGACTGGGGAACCACAGACCATGGAGCACCCACTGAATTGCCATCTGTTCCTTGCATCTTGCGCAGATCATTCTTCTATTTGCGACAACAGGTGCAATCGAAGTTGTAAGATTTTGGTCAGGAGTAGTGTAGCTTGGTATTTCTTTGTAATGTTAGTTACCATATATTGTATTTGTTTGCTGATTTCAATAAATAAAGAACTGCATAATTTTATGTAGCTGATCCCTACACAGATGGTATGTTTGGAGCTGGGTATGCTCACAGATTCCAATGTGAAAAACAGTTCTTGGAAATGACGCTTGATGTATATTAAATTCTCTCTTATAGAGTATATTCCAATTAAGAGTTTTAGCATGTGCTAGGGTGATCATAAAGTTTTAATCATCAAATTGAACATATAGTGATGATGTAATTATTTGTGTGTTTGTTTGCAGATACATGCATGCATCCTTAGTACACAATGAATTCCTATACGACAGTTCCATAGCGAGCTATTAGCGGACCCAAAACAAAATGACATAACCCATTGATAAAGTGGATTATCATACAATAATTCATTTTTGGCAACAACAGAGTGTTCCAGCCACATCAGGCTATGCCAGATGACTTCTTCAATTGCCTGGACTGGCCTGACGTTCCTGCTACATTTCTGCTGCTGCCAAAAACAAATCATTGCATGATACACCACTTTATTAATGGACTGTGCCTTTCTTTTTTCCCCTCTTTAGCACTGTGCTATGGTACAGTGTTTACGGTGTATAGAACACATCATTACCTGCAAAGAGTCTGAAATTATGTACTGCTGGAAAAAATTAGAACACTTGGAAAGATGACATCCATTTTGATCCGAAAATGGTATATGCCACATGGGGGGACAGTGAATTTACCGATTGTAGCGGCACCACTGTTTAGTATAGGGAAAGTTACTTTTGTGTGTTATTCAGAGCACGAGTTACAGCCAGGTGCTTGCCAGATTGCAGTAAGTTACGCATACCAGCAGTGGTGAAGGCAAATAGAGGTCACAGGGGCGTAGAACTGCCGGAGAAGGTGCCCACGGCAGTTTCTATGGCGCAAGTCACAGGCCAAAGGGGTCCCCTGCCCGATAGAAGTGTTGTGCGTATATGATGCAAAGCGCCACATTAGCAAAACAGAGGCACACAGCCAAGTATAAATAGGTGCCATTTTCTAACGAGATTCACTCAAGTGTGGCAGCTTTCCTGGACGGCGGGCATGTTACACGGCCAGGCTACACGCAGCAACAGATGGGTGCCAGCGTCACAGTCCATGGCGGGTCATTGGTCCAACCCCCCTGAGGCCAATGTGGGTCCGTAGCCAGCCAGTGGCAGGCCACTCCACGGCCGGCTACCACCAGCTATGCCAGCGAGGAAGGACACAGTGGGCCACTTGGTGGCTGAGTCAACGGGGAATAAGACCCCTGAGCCGGCTGTCGGCGCAGCCCTGATGACGTGGTCCTACGAGGCCGACACACAGCAGCGTGTTGCACTGGGTCGCTTGGGCGGTGGCCTTAGCATTGCAAGGCCCTGTGACACAGACTGAGGTGAACAGAGCACTGTAGTGGAAGCAGATATGTCATTTTGAAAGTTATTGCCGAGTTTTAATACGGCGCCACCTGGCACTCACTCACTACATTTGGTGTCTGCCCGCTACATTTGGTCATCCTGATACATTCGGCGGCGTCTGACACCGCAACACGATAATGGTTTCAACATCATTCGCCAACAGATAGTTTAGTGGCATAGCTACCAGAGCACCATCTGTGTCTACCCTTTAGTAGGGAATGCTCTCAGCCAAAAGGCTCAGTGGTGGTGAAGCAAGGATGCAACCATGCCACAGAGATGTGTTCTTCTTATCCACGGCCTACTCACTCAGTTTGAAAGTATCAAATCATCATCTTCCAAGTGGTGGGATAGTCCTTCCAGAGAATTGCCACACGAGTTACATATGCTGCACCATTTCTGTAATGGCGCCGGTATTGGTGGTCATGTGAACATTCTCACACCTGTAGACGTTCTGGATGACCATGCTGCACAGATGCCCACTAGGGTTGTCGTATTGTAAGGGCAGCAGTGGAAGATCATTCTCCTTTCCACAGCACAAATAAGAGAGCTTGTGAGCCCAGGCATGTCAAGACGAACTGTTGTGAACTGGTTATCAGCAGTTAGACTACGGGCATGCACACCTCTAGCCCATCTTCTGCTAATGTCACAGCATGGACGTGCATTGCTTGATAGGTGACATCGGAGGATCACTTGAAAGATGGAATGGTGTGCCATGGTCTTCAGCAGTGAAAGCAGATTCTGGCTGTATGCAAGTGATGGCCATTTGTGCGTATGAAGTAGGCCTGGTGAGCGCTGTCTAGTAGAGTGCATTTGTCCAAGATACACTGGCCCCATCCCAGGCATTGTGGTCTGGGCTACAATAAGCGACAATTCTCATTCAGCTTTGGTGTTTTTGCAGAAGACACTAACCAGCACTTGATACATGGAGACTATTGTTAGACTCCTTCTTTAGTCGTTCTTGCAAAAGGAAGGTGATGTGTTGTTCCAACATAATAATGCTTGCCCGTACACTGCCTGTGAAACTCAATGTGCTCTGCAAAATGTGCAGCAACTTTTTGTGGGTCGATAACTGGTACCTCAGAACCACTTGGACTGTTGATCTGTAAATGTAATCATTTCATGTGCTCCATATGCACCATTGCAACAATAAATGTTGAGTGAACTGGAAACCTCTGAAAGGCTGTACTATCATTTATTTTTTCCGGCAGTGTAACATAACATCTAAGTCTTCGCTGTAGAACAGATGAATAGCTAGGTGATGCAGTGCACTTTACTTAAGTGTTTGTAAATGAACTTCTGTCCAGATCATCATTTAATAATGTTGTTGTAAACCCATTAAAATCTGCCAAATTACTTGTACCTGTAGAAAGATTTTCAAAAATCTTAAAAACTTAAAATCCATATGGTTACTTCTGTCCATTGCTCTTTGCACGCAGTACACCCCCCCCCTCCCCCCCTAGTAACGAGTAAGGAGGTAGCCACACAGACTTGTGATCTCACCTGTAGTGCCACTGTTATCAGATTGGCCAGCCCAAAGATTGCCCGTTCAACCTCCCCACTATCTCCACTCACTCTCAAGGCTCAACCTTCATCGGCTCCTGCTAAATTATGGGCCCCAAAATTGGATGCCCAGACTTCCAAAAATAAGCCTACTTGTGAAGACTTTTTATGTACCCACACCTCACAGTCAACAATCAACAACTCCTCCCTCACCTCAACGTCCTGCTTCCAAGAAGGCTCATAAGAAACAAAGTTCCTCTTCTTCTCCACCACAGCATGTCTCTTCTACTGCACCACCCAGCGGTAGCCGCCTCAGCCATCTTCTGTGTCACGAAGATGCACCACTAGTGGCTGATCACTGGCGGCAGGAGCTGCTCCCAAACAACCTATGGATCGCGATCTTCTGCCTTTGGCTGAATGCTGTTCCATGCAGTCAGCCGCTGGCTCTCAGCGGTCGTTGAGTTGATGGCAACCGTGGTGAGATTTTCCCTCTCCTGTCCACCCTTGGGATGAACTGTTGATCATCTTACGATCCTACTTCCCGGTCGTCTTCTGTCTTCAGGAAACAAAGCTATGTCCCCATGATCATTTTGTCTTTTCTCATTTCTAATCGGTCCGGTTTGATCTTCCCTCTGTTGATGGCACTTCGGCACATGGGGATTTATGATTCTGCTCCACAATACTATTACATGATCACCTTAAACCGTTCCTTCCAAGCTGTTACTGTACATCTTTCCCTTTCTGATACACCTTCTCTCTCTGTACCATATACATTCCTTTGTCCACACCAATGGAAAGAGCCAATCTCCTTCATCTCTGTATTGGCACCACTGTTTATGATAGGGAAAGTTAGTTTTGTCCCTCCAGGCGTCCCTGTGGTATTCCTCTGGATCCCAAGGCATGTTGATATCTGCGGCAATGAGGCAGCTGATATAGTGGTGAAGGCTGCGGTCTCTCTTCCTTGGCCCACTGTTCACTTTGTTCCCTTTGCCAATCTAAAGAGTGTTTAACGTTATCGTGTTGCTCTTTTATAGCACACACATTGGTCTGCAGTTCCCAATAATAAATTACGACATAAAACCTATTCCCTGTGCTCGGACCTCTTCCTCCCGGCCTCATCATCAGGAGGAGGTAATTTTAACTAGACTTCGGAGTGGGCACTATATTTTTAGTCATCGACATCTTTCGAGTGGCGATCCTCCCCTGCTTTGTCCTCACTGCTCTCAACTATGGATGGTGAGACACCTTTTACTTCAGTGCCCCTATTGTAATCCGCTATGCGCCCATTTACAGTTGTCGCCTGATATATCTTCCCTTTTAGCAGATGACACGAGCTCAGCCGACGGCATCTTTGAGTTTATCAGTGTCAGTGAGATGACATTGGTCATTTGAAGCTCTTTTCGGAGAAAACAACCTCCCTTCAATAGCAGTTTTTTAAGATGTCCTTCTGTTTTTAGTTTCCCTCTTCCTTGAGTTTCACTCCCATTGCTGCTGATTTAATTTTTTTTCCCCTTTCACTAAGCCACAGAATGGACACTTATGCCCATAGCAGTTTTGCGCCCTAAAACCATAATCAAATGACTGTGAATTTGTGGAAACTGTCTTTTCAAAATATATGAAGGTAGTCCTTTTGCTCCTGATAGCATTTTGTATTTGAAGTCTGCGTACTGCATAATCAGTGTAAAACAAAGCATAGGGTTATAGATGGAGAAATACCAATTGAAAGATGTACAGCTTTCAAAAGGGTAATGCATAAAGCCATCAAAGATTACTTGCTGGTATGTAAAGGCTGTCAGTGGCACAAAATTTAATGTCAAGACACTCCAGGGTATTATGGGAATTGAAATTAAAGGTAGTAAACCAAAATCAGAAGTGCTGCAGTCCGTTTGCAGATGTTTCTGTATAAAAGAAGGTAGAGGATTATTCCCCCAGGTTCATTCTTGCACCACTTCAAAGATAAGTAATAAAGGTACTAGTACCAGTAGTACTGAGAAACTGCTAAAAACACTAAACTAAACAAGGCTCCAGGGCCTATTGGAATCCATGTCACATTCTCCACAGGATTTGTAGCAGAGTTGGCTCCCATTTTAGCCATGATATAATGCAGATTTTTTGCACAAAAAAACTGTGCCCAGTTGGTGTAGAAAAGACAAGATCTACCTGCCTACAAGAAGTGTAGCAGAAGTGATCCACAGAACTACCGTCCAGTCTCATTAATGTCCATTTGTTTAAGAATCCTAGGTCATGTTGTAAACTCAGAATGAGATGTTTCAAGAAGAATGATGTTATCCATAGCAACCAACAAGAATTTCGAAAATATTAGTCATGCAAAACCAAACTCTCATGTTTAACAAAAGTATGATTGTAGTGGGTATCAAACAAAATTTATGACTTGATTGAGAATTTATTGGTAGGGAGGATGCAATATGTTATCTTATATAGTCATTTTCAGGGGTAGAAGTAATTTGAGACAACCCCAGGAAGTGTTTTAGACCGTTACTATTCATTTTGTATATTAATAACCTGGCAAACAAGATTAACAGTAATCCCAGACATTTTGCAGATGATGCAGTACTATCTGAAAAAGCTGCACACACACATCCAGTTAGATTTGAAGACTTCTGTGCAGTGCAAAGGTTGGCAACTCGCTTTGAGTGTATAGAAATATGAAATTGTGTACTTCACAAAATGCAGAATGGTGGTACCTATTACTATAATATCTATGAATCACATTCTGAATCAGTCAATTTGTGCAGCTCTCTTGGTGTAACAATTTGCATGGATGTGGAATGTAATGATCACAAAGCCTCAGTCACAGGGAAAGCACCACAATTCAGTTCATTTCCAGAATACTGGGCACATAAGATCAGTGTACAGAGGAAACTGTGTACAAAACATGGTGCATCCCATCTTACAGTATAGTTAAAGTTCGCAGGAGCCATATTGGATATGACTAACAGGGCATATTGTATATCTACGTGATTACTCTGCTATTCACAATTAAGTGCCTGGCAAAGGGTTCAATGAGCCATCTTCAAGTTGTCTCTCTACCGTTCCACTCTCGAACAACGCACGGGAAAAATGAGCACTTGAATTTTTCTGTGCAAGCCCTGATTTCTCTTGTTTTATTGTGATGATCATTTCTCCCTATGTAGGTGTGCGCCAACAGAATATTTTCACAATCGGAAGAGAAAACTGGTGATTGAACTTCAATGAGAAGATCCCTTTGCAATGAAAAACGCCTTTGTTTTAATGATTGCCACTGCAATTCACGTATTGTGTCTGTGGCACTATTTCCCCTATTTTGCGATAATACAAAACGAGCCCCCCTTCTTTGAATTTTTTTGATGTCATCTGTCAGTCCCATCTGATGCGGATCTCACACCGCTCGACAATACTCCAGAATAGGGTGGACAAGTGTAGTGTAAGCAGTCTCTTTAGTAGATCTGTTGCACCTCCTGAGTGTTCTGCCAATGAATCGCAGTCTTTGGTTTGCTCTACCCACAATGTTATCTATGTGATTGTTCCAATTTAGATTATTTGTAATTGTAATCCCTAAGTATTTAGTTGAAATTCAGATTTGTGTGACTTATCGTGTAATCGAAATTCAGCGGATTTCTTTCAGTACTCAAGTGAATAACTCACATTTTTCCTTATTCAGGGTCAATTGCCACTTTTTGCACCACAAAGATAGCTTATCTAAATCATTTTGCAATTCGTCGTGGTCATCTGATGACTTTACAAGACGGTAAATGACAGCATCATCTGCAAATAATCTTATAGGGCTAATCAGATTGTCTCCTTTGTTGTTAATATAGATCAGGTACAATAGAGGGCCTATAACACTTCCCTGGGGAACACTGGATATAACTTCTATTTTACTGACTGACTTTTTGTCTATTACTACGAACTGTGACCTTTCTGACAGGAAATCACGAATCCAGTTGCACAACTGAGGCGATACTCCATAGGCATGCGGTTTGGTTAGAAGACGCTTGTGAGGAACGGTGTTGAAAGCCTTCCGGAAATCTAAAAATATGGAATCAGTTTGACATTCCCTGTCGATAGCACTCATTACCTCATGAGTATAAAGAGCTAGTTGTGTTTCACAAGAATGGTGTTTCCGGAATCTGTGTTGACTATGTGTCAATAAATAATTTTCTTTGAGGTAATTCATATGTTCCAAAACCCTACTGCAAATCGACGTTAGTGATATGGGCCTGTAATTCAGCGGATTACTCCCATTTCCCTTTTTGGGTACTGGTGTGACTTGAGCAATTTTCCAGTCTTTAGGTACGGAACTTTCTGTGAGCGAGATGTTACTCTAAAAGGAACCTGACTGGTATGCCATCTGGACTAGAGGCCTTGCCTTTATTAAGCGATTTAAGCTATGTTTCTCATCCTCACAGTTGCTCTTGATTGGAATTCAGGAATTGTCTTCTTTGGTGAAAGGGTTTCGGAAAACCTTTCAGTGCCTTAGTGGCACTGTCATCAGTAACTTCACCGTTGTTATTGCGCAGTGAAGGTATTGATTGCGTCTTGCCACTGGTGCGCATTATATATGACCAGAATCTCTGTGGGTTTTGTTCCAGATTCCAAGACAGTGTTTCGTTATGGAAATTATCAAAAGCATCTCACATTGAAGCATGCGATATATTTCGAACTTCTGCAAAACTTTGCCAATCTTGGGGATTTTGAGGTTTTTCAAATTTGGCATGCTTTTTTCGTAGATTCGGCAACAGCGATCTGACCCGTTTTGTGTACCATAGGGGATCAATACCATCACTGATTAATTTATGTGGAATATATCTCTCAATTGACGTCAATACTATTTCTTTGAAATCATTCCACATCTTTTCTATGCTTATGTGATCAGATGAGTGGGGCACCTATTTATCTTCTGAAATTACAATGAAATCCAGACCTTTAGTTGCTGGCACGCATTGATAAATATCAACGGTGACAGTTGAAAATGTGTGCCCTGACAGGGACTCGAACCTGGGATATCTTGCTTACATGGCAGATGCTTTATCCGTCTGAGCCACTGAGGACACAGATGATAGTGTGACTGCAGGGACTTATCTCTGGTATGCTCCCCGTGAGACCCACATTTTCATCTTACTGTCCACACACTACATTTGTAGTGCCCTTGCCCACTACACTCATTACTCGCAGCAGTCAGTCTACCGATTCCCATAAGAGTTCGGGCAATGTGAGTGTATATGCACTGAAGAAGATCATTGACTGATAAGCCTTATCTACATGAAGGTGGTATCTGTTCTTTCGGACATGTCTGAAAGAACAGATACCATTGGTGATCTTGCAGCTCTCGAAGAATGAAATTACAGTGAAATCCAGACCTTAAGCTGCTGACAGGTGTTGATAAATATCAACGGGGACAGTTGAAAATGTGTGCCTCAACCGGGGCACACATGTCTGAAAGAACAGATACCGTCTTCATATATCTTCTGAGTCAGGGGGTTGGTAAAACAATCAAATTAATAATTTAGTCGTATTGTTAGGTATAACCTCTACCCATACTATTTCACAGGAATTATCTAATTAGATTTCACTACAATGTAAACTACTTCTGACAGCAATAAATACTCCACCACCAACTGTATTTAATCTATCCTTTCTGAATACTGTTAGGTTCTTTGAAAAAATTTCAGCTGAGCTTATTTTCACCTTTAGCCAGCTTTCCATACCTATAACTATTTGAGCTCCAGTGCTTTCTATTAGGGCTTGGAGCTCTGGTTTGTTCACAACACAGTGATGACAATTTAAAACTACAATACAGATTGTTTCTGCAACTACCTTACTGTGTTTTACCTGCCCCCTTTTAGACGGACGCTCTTTCTGTGGTTTCCTGAGACCCTCTAACCTAATAAGTCCCTTCCACAAAGCCCCCACTACCCATGTAGCCGCTTCCTGCGTGTAATGGAATCCTGATCCATTAAGCGGAACCCGGAAACCCACCACCCGACAGCGCAAGTCGAGGAATCTGCGTCCTACGTGGTCTCGGAACTGCTAGAGCCCCTGATTCAGACCCTCCACTCGGCTCTGGACAAAAGGATCACAGTCGGTTCTATCGATGATGCTGCAGATGGTGCGCTCTGTCTTAATCTCGCAAGCAAGACTGGCAGTCCTTACCATTTTCGCTAGCTACCCGAAACCAGAGAGAATCTTCTCCAATCCAAAGCAACACATGTCATTGGTACAGACATGAGCCACCACCTGCAGTTGGCTGCTCCCTGTACTCTTCATGGCATCCAGAAGCACCCTTTCCACATCTGGAATGACTCCGCCTCAATGTGCACACAGACTGCACGCTGGATTCTTTCCCCTCATTGGCAACCATGTTCCTAAGGGGCCCCATTACACGGCTAACACTGGAACAAATTGAAAGAATGACAGCACAAATGATTTCACGGAAGAGCAATGAAACCTAAATGGCTTCTGTGAGGCACTTCTAGTGCTTTGCAAAGTAGGTATGTACATGCATTTCATAACTTGTGGTTACAGGACAACTGTTCCCTGGATCAATTCCATTGCCCCCTTTTTTGTAAATGAGTGTAACTTTGGTTCTTTCAATCCATAGGAAGTGTTCTGCTCAAGGGTTTTATGGTGTAGTAGTCTGAATAATGTGTGGCTTCACTCATAGATGGCAGTGCTGTCATGACATATTTATTCTTCCTAAATTTGTATGTATTTTATTTACGGGGTGTCCATCAAGTCTCTTTACAACTTCAAAATTTTATTATAATGGCAGCTGTTGAAATATTGTAAAAAAATTTCTTTTATTGTAATCAGTGTTTATAAAAGTTTTTTTGACAGTGTTTAATAAACCTCTGTATGGGCACCTTTAGTTGAACGAAGCACTTAAAGACAGTACTCGACTTCTTGCCATGTTTGCTGTAGCATAGCATCATCAATGGTGGCAATGGAAATTTGATTCCTTTGCTTCAAGTCAGCATATCTGTGTTTGAGACACGATATCGTTTACACACCCCCATTAAAAAAAGCTACTTTATTAATACACACTGTCTCCTTCCCCCCCCCCCCCTCCCCCCTACACTCTGTCTCCTTCTCCTGGCAAACGCTGTGGCCAAGGAATTGACCCATCCTTCCCAATCCACCTGCCTGGAAATGTTTCATAGAGGATCTGATGAACATGCAGTCCCCAATGTGGTGGTGCACCATCTAGCTGGAAAATGATAGTTGGTTGTAATTCAATCAGTTGTGGTGCTACATGTTCGGTCAGAAGGTTGAGGTAATCATCTCCAGTAATTGTTGACTCATTGAAGAGAAATGGACCAATTATTCGGTTGCACATGATTCCACACTGTAGTAACACAATTCACGTTTTCCGTCGCACTTCACATAGCGTAGACCGGAAACTGTCTGCTAGACATGCCCGATGTGAACTGACTGGGCACAGCCCATGCTGCCTGAGTTGTTGTTGTTGTTGTTGTTGTTGTTCCACCAGCAGAGGTCACGGCCGAATTCTCGCATGCCCTCTGATGGATGGGACTCTACTTGCCGCAACTACTGTCCGTGACGTGCCGTGCCGATTTGCGCCTCCTGCGATCTTTCTGGTGGCTACTGCACTCCTCCTCCTTCGGGGGGGTGAAGCCACTGTGATCCACTGTGTCGGAAGGTGGAGCGTCGTGCAGGAGCGATGACCTCCACGTCCATCGGAAGGATGGAGTCGAGGGGATCTGCCAACCCTCGAGCCGGAACCTTCGAATACGGCTGCAAGTGACCCACACGAAGAGGCTCCCGTCGTCCCACCAATGGAGCCCGGGACAGAACGGGAGACAAGCCGTCGAACTCTGGATCCTGGTCCACTTCGGGAGGAGCAAGACCCAGTGGCAGGGACGATGGGGAAGGGACGACCACAGGTGAACCAGCCTCCTGAGAAACCAGGTCTGCGAGGGGGTCTGGCTCTCGCCGGGCATCTATAATGATGGGGGTGCCGTTGCTGGAGCTACTGGAGGCTGCCAAGGCTGAGAACCATCGCAGTGTGGGGGAGTCACAGGGGGGAGGAGTGGTAGTGTCCCATGAGAAAACAACACGGGTGCCGGCAATGGGGAAGCCGATGCCCGAGGGGTCGGAGGGTGGGTGCCCAAACGTGGACGTAGCTGATTTTGGTGACGACGTACCACCCGGTCTCCCACCCGCAAGGTATAGAGCTGGCGGCCATTTTGGCGCAGGACCACCGCCGGTATCCAACGTGGATTGCGACCAAACCCACGTTCCCAGACCGACATATCCGGTGGAAAACCGGGTACTCCGTTTTGCGAAGACTGGTGAGGAACAGGCCGGAGGAGGTGCAGCAGAGCCTAGGTTGGCGCCCGTGGAGGAGCTCTGCGGGGCTGTGTTCTCTCATCAGTGTGGTCCGGTATGCCGTCAGGAAAAACGTCAATGCCTCCTCCGCAGGAAATTCGTGCACATACTTTTTCATCTTCGTCTTAAAGGTGCGCACCATGCGCTCAGCTTCCCCATTCGATTGTGGATGAAAGGAGGGAGAGCAAACATGCCGAATACCGAAGCGCCTACAAAAATCCTGGAAGGTCTGCGAAATAAACTGAGGTCCATTGTCCGAGACCAGGGTGACTGGCAGACCTTCCACAGAAAATATTTTTGCCAGTGCCTGGATTGCAACTTCTGAAGTGGTTGAGGAGCAGCGAACCACATATGGGAATCGGGAATAAGCATCAATGACAATGAGCCAAATCCATTGTGAAACGGGCCCGCAAAATCGATGGGAACACATTCCCATGCCTGGGTTGCAGGCGGCCATGAAGAGAACGTTGACCTGGGAGACGCCTGTTGGCTCGCACACTAGGAACAGGCGGCCACCAAGTGCTCAATTTCTCTGTCAATACCGGGCCAGTACACATGTCTGCGAGCCAAGGTTTTAATACTGGAAAACACCCTAGTGCCCCTCATGTAATAATGTGAGGACTTCCCTTCACAAACTTGCAGGAACAACCACGCGAGGAGCTGTATCATCGGTAACCAGAAGGAGAACTCCTTCCAAGACTGAGAGGCGGTCTCGTAGAACAAAATAATTACGAAGAGGGTCCAAGGCCCCGCCTAGAGGTCGGGATGACCACCCCTGCCAAACGAGGCGAACTACTTGCCAGAGAACTGGGTCAGCTGCCGTTTCCCTGGCGACTCTAGAACTAGTGATCGGGAAGCCATCAACCACTTGGCAGGACGCCACATCCAAATCAAAAAAACACATTATCTCCTCCCGATCGAACTTAGGATTTGGGCCCACCGGAAGACGGGAAAGATCATCGGCTTTGGCATGCTGTCCGGTAGGGCAAAAATGAATGTCATAATGGTACTTAGAGAGGAACAAGGCCCAGCGCTGTAGTCTGTGGGCCGCCCTATCCGGAATCTGAGAGGCGGGGCCAAATAACGATATTAATGGCTTATGGTCAGTGATTAACTGAAACTTCGTGCCTTACAAGAAAGGGTGAAACTTGGTAACAGCGTAGACAATGGCCAAAGCCTCTTTTTCCACCTGGGAATAATGGCCCTGTGTGGGACTAAGAGTTTTAGACGCAAACACCAGTGGCTGCTCGGAGCCATCCGCGTTGCGATGGGCCAGGACTGCCCCCATCCCATACTGCGATGCATCTGTAGCCAGGACCAACGGCTTATTGGGGTCAAAAGTAGCCAAACAAGGCGCAGACGTGAGGAACCCTTCAACGAGGTGAACGCTCGCTCTCATGCAGGTGACCAATCAAAAGGAACAACCTTGTGCAGAAGGGTCATGATGTATATAGCACGACACACATGACGGTGACAGGGGCCGGTGGCTGGAACTCTGTTTACGCGCCGTGCGGGAGCAGTCTAAACGGCCAGATTGTACCGTTCGAACATCGTCCAACCCGGATGCAGTGGACGCGACCACGCTGCCCTGAACTGCCGCGACATCACACCATGCTTCCAACTGTTGACCTACGGCGTGAGGGACTTCACACGATTGAGCAATGGACAGGACTTCCTCAAGGGAAGGGTCTTCCAACTGCAGGGCCAGTTGCCGGACCTCCCTATCAGGGGCCGAACGAACAATGACGTCTTGCACCATAACGTGGGCATACGACTCTCGCGACTGCTCCGTGACAAAATGACACTTGCGACTAAGACCGTGCAGGGTAGCGGCCCACTCCCAGTAAGACTGATGGGGCTGTTTCTTGCATTGATAGAACTAGCCGCCACAACATGCGGGCGGCGGCGATTATATGAAGACACCAATGAACACAATGCGTCAAAAGACAAGGACGAGGGTTCCTGCAACGGCGCTAGCTGCCGCAAAACTTGATACAGCGAGGGAGATATCCAAGACAAGAAAAGAGCACGACATACCTCCGCATCGGCAACATGAAATGCCTGGAAATTCTGCCGAAGGCGATGTTCATAAGCGTCCCAATCCTCCGCCATCTCATTATACAGGGGAAAGGGAGGAGGGAATGGCACTGGAGCAGACTGTGTGGAGAGCAATGCCGGAAGCACTTGTTTCATGGTTGCCATGAGCGCCGTCTGTTGCTCAACCAAATCCCACACTGAATCCTCCATGCCGCGGATAAGCTGCGAAACCGGAATGATGGCGCAACGTGCCAAAGAACGACCCTACTCATCGCCAATTGTGTAGTAACACGGTTCACGTTTTCCGTCGCACTTCACATAGCGTAGACCGGGAACTGTCTGCTAGACATGCTCGATGTGAACTGACTGGGCACGGCCCGTGCTGCCTGAGTTGTTGTTGTTGTTGTTGTTGTTCCACCGGCAGAGGGCACAGCCGAATTCTCGCGTGCCGTCTGGTGGACGGGACTTGCAGCAGCTACTGTCCGTGATGCGCTGTGCCGATGTGCGCCTCCCACGATCTTTCTGGTGGCTACTGCACACACCACACAGTCACTTTTGGACTGAAGCTCCCTAGTCACGTAGGGATGTTCAGATCCCCGGAACCTCATATTGTGTCTGTTTAATGTCCCAGAAACATTAAAAGTTGCTTTGACACTGCAACAAACTCAGTTGAGGACTGCTTCATCCTCTGAAAGGCATTCCAGCATGTTGAGTGCAAACTGTCTGTTTTGGCTTGTCATTTGGTTCAAGTGTCTATAACAGTTGCACTTTGTAAGCGTACAACCGTCAGTTTGTGTGGAGGACCTTATGCACAGTTGAACGTGTTAGTGGCAACTGTCTGGCAGCAGTGCGGATGGACTTCGTAGGTTAACGAGTGAAAATGTTTAAAACGGTATCAATGTTTCCCTCAGATGTTCTTGGTCGCCCACTCCTCCCTTCATCCAACACTGTCCCTATCTCCATAAATTTTTTGTGACATACCCAGATTGAAGGGTGCAATGGTGCATCTCATCCATACTTCATTAAGAAGTTTTGTTGACTCTGAACATACCTCTGTCCCCCCCCCCCCCTACCCTCTGTCTGCCCCCTCCCCCCACCCTCTGTCTCCCCCCTCCCCCCACCCTCTGTCTCCCCCCTCCCCCCACCCTCTGTCTCCCCCCTCCCCCCACCCTCTGTCTCCCCCCTCCCCCCACCCTCTGTCTCCCCCCTCCCCCCGCCCTCTGTCTCCCCCCTCCCCCCACCCTCTGTCTCCCCCCTCCCCCCACCCTCTGTCTCCCCCCTCCCCCCACCCTCTGTCTCCCCCCTCCCCCCACCCTCTGTCTCCCCCCTCCCCCCACCCTCTGTCTCCCCCCTCCCCCCACCCTCTGTCTCCCCCCTCCCCCGCCCTCTGTCTCCCCCCTCCCCCGCCCTCTGTCTCCCCCCTCCCCCGCCCTCTGTCTCCCCCCTCCCCCGCCCTCTGTCTCCCCCCTCCCCCCGCCCTCTGTCTCCCCCCTCCCCCCGCCCTCTGTCTCCCCCCTCCCCCCGCCCTCTGTCTCCCCCCTCCCCACGCCCTCTGTCTCCCCCCTCCCCACGCCCTCTGTCTCCCCCCTCCCCCCGCCCTCTGTCTCCCCCCTCCCCCCGCCCTCTGTCTCCCCCCCTCCCCCCGCCCTCTGTCTCCCCCCTCCCCCCGTCCTCTGTCTCCCCCCTCCCCCCGCCCTCTGTCTCCCCCCTCCCCCCGCCCTCTGTCTCCCCCCTCCCCCCGCCCTCTGTCTCCCCCCTCCCCCCGCCCTCTGTCTCCCCCCTCCCCCCGCCCTCTGTCTCCCCCCTCCCCCCGCCCTCTGTCTCCCCCCTCCCCCTGCCCTCTGTCTCCCCCCTCCCCCTGCCCTCTGTCTCCCCCCCTCCCCCTGCCCTCTGTCTCCCCCCTCCCCCTGCCCTCTGTCTCCCCCCTCCCCCTGCCCTCTGTCTCCCCCCTCCCCCTGCCCTCTGTCTCCCCCCTCCCCCTGCCCTCTGTCTCCCCCCTCCCCCTGCCCTCTGTCTCCCCCCTCCCCCTGCCCTCTGTCTCCCCCCTCCCCCTGCCCTCTGTCTCCCCCCTCCCCCTGCCCTCTGTCTCCCCCCTCCCCTGCCCTCTGTCTCCCCCCTCCCCTGCCCTCTGTCTCCCCCCTCCCCTGCCCTCTGTCTCCCCCCTCCCCTGCCCTCTGTCTCCCCCCTCCCCTGCCCTCTGTCTCCCCCCTCCCCTGGCCTCTGTCTCCCCCCTCCCCTCCCACTACCCTCTGTCTCCCCCCTCCCCTCCCACTACCCTCTGTCTCCCCCCTCCCCTCCCACTACCCTCTGTCTCCCCCCTCCCCTCCCACTACCCTCTGTCTCCCCCCTCCCCTCCCACTACCCTCTGTCTCCCCCCTCCCCTCCCACTACCCTCTGTCTCCCCCCTCCCCTCCCACTACCCTCTGTCTCCCCCCTCCCCTCCCACTACCCTCTGTCTCCCCCCCCCCACTACCACTACCCTCTGTCTCACCCCCCCCCCCCCCCCACTACCACTACCCTCTGTCTCACCCCCCCCCCCCCCCCCACTACCACTACCCTCTGTCTCACCCCCCCCCCCCCCACTACCACTACCCTCTGTCTCACCCCCCCCCCCCACTACCACTACCCTCTGTCTCACCCCCCCCCCACTACCACTACCCTCTGTCTCACCCCCCCCCCACTACCACTACCCTCTGTCTCACCCCCCCCCCACTACCACTACCCTCTGTCTCACCCCCCCCCCCCACTACCACTACCCTCCGTCTCACCCCCCCCCCTACCACTACCCTCTGTCTCACCCCCCCCCCCCCCTACCACTACCCTCTGTCTCACCCCCCCCCTACCACTACCCTCTGTCTCACCCCCCCTACCACTACCCTCTGTCTCACCCCCCCCTACCACTACCCTCTGTCTAACCCCCCCCACTACCACTACCCTCTGTCTCACCCCCCCCCCCCCACTACCACTACCCTCTGCCTCACCCCCCCCCCCACTACCACTACCCTCTGTCTCACCCCCCCCTACCACTACCCTCTGTCTCACCCCCCCTACCACTACCCTCTGTCTCACCCCCCCCCTACCACTACCCTCTGTCTCACCCCCCCCTACCACTACCCTCTGTCTCACCCCCCCCCCCTACCACTACCCTCTGTCTCACCCCCCCCCCCCACTACCACTACCCTCTGTCTCACCCCCCCCCCCCCCCCACTACCACTACCCTCTGTCTCCCCCTACCCTCTGTCTCACCCCCCCCCCCTACCACTACCCTCTGTCTCACCCCCCCCCTACCACTACCCTCTGTCTCACCCCCCCCCCCCCCACTACCACTACCCTCTGTCTCACCCCCCCCTACCACTACCCTCTCACCCCCCCTACCCTCTGTCTCCCCCCCCCTACCCTCTGTCTCCCCCCCCTACCCTCTGTCTCTCCCCCCCCCTACCCTCTGTCTCTCCCCCCCCCCTACCCTCTGTCTCTCCCCCCCCCTACCCTCTGTCTCTCCCCCCCCCTACCCTCTGTCTCCACCCCCCCCTACCCTCTGTGTCCCCCCCTTCTGTTTCTGCAATCGGAGAGAGAGGCAGGGTGTGGGGGGGGGGGTCAGACAGAGACCCCCCCCCCGTCTGTGTCTGCCCCCACCCCCGTCTGTGTCTGCCCCCCCCCCCCGTCTGTGTCTGCCCCCCCCCCCCCCGTCTGTGTCTGCCCCCCCCCACATCTGTGTCTGCCCCTTTTGTATTCCTGTGCTTCTGTTGCTGCATGATAAATGTTCTATGTGGTCGAAGTTTAGGTGTGTATCACATCAGCAAGTTGTATAATTTTTGTAATGAGAGGGTCCGTAATTATCTGTTCCTGATAGTTTTGAGATCGTGTTGAATGGTATTGTGGAAAGATATGTCAAAAGAGACTTGGATTCATGCTTTAATAATACAGATACCAACATTATTTCTGGAGAAGAAAACCTACCACCAGCATCATCTGACACAGAATATTTGAGTGTAATAGAGAAATTAAAAATTAAATGTTCAGGGACATCTAAAGAGAAAATAGTTAAAATTTTAAGTTTGCTCCCTGACCCATGGTCAAGATAAAAAAAAAAAATAGTTCATGAATTCAACATTTCTCATAGTTTGGTTAAACTAACCCGAAAATTAGTGAAAGAGCAAGGCATTCTTTCAGTTTTAGGGAAGAAGAATGGAGTAGGTATAAGTGAAGAAACAGAAAGATAAAGCAGTTTTTTGAAGATGATGAAAACAGTGGAATGTGCCCTGGTTGCAAAGATAGCTAAAGAGTTGTTATAAATGCAGTTAAATTAACGAAGCAGAAATGACTAGTGTTGTCAGATTTAAATGCTCATCCTGAATGCAAAATTGGAAGGTCAAAATTTTGTGACCTCCAACCTAAGTGGTTTATTTTGCCTGGATCCTCAGGGACACACTCCGTACCTGTTTGTTTATATCATCAGAATGTCAAACTGATGATTGCGGGTGCAAAACTCAGTGATCTTAACTACAAAGAGATACTAGATTTAATGGTCTGTGACACTAACAGTTCTGACTGCATGATGAGTTTGTGTAATAAATGCCCTGGTAAGGAAGCCGTTATTGAATTGTTTCATGAATATGATGAGGAAATGCCAGTCAGTATTACCTTCAAACAGTGGGTCACAACTGACAGGACAGAAATGATGATAGTGGTTAAATCTCAGGAAGAGTACTTGGAATCTTTTATTGATAACTTACAAAAGCTCAAAAATGACTACTATGTCTCTAAAATCCTAAGTAAGTTCTTGAAGAACAAAAAAGCACAACTTCATGAAACTGAATGCATAGTGCTAGTTGATTTTGCAGCAAATTTTACATTAGTGATTCAGGATGCAATACAAGGGTACATAGGGCCAATGACCAGGCAACAGTGCTTCCTCTACTTTAAAAATGAGAAAGATGAAGTTTGCAGTTCTTCAGTCTACATTCTAAGTGCCTACATGGAGCACAACACTTCGGCTGTACGTGTTTTTTCAAGAGTATGTAATAAATTACATAAAAGAAAATTTTCCCAAGGTTGAGAAGCTGGTATACTTTTCAGATGGAAGTGGTAATCAGTATAAAAACAAAAAGAATTTTTCAAATCTGTGCAACCACAAAGTAGACTTTGGGTTGGAGGTTGAATAGCACTTTTTTGCATCTTACCATGGTAAAAATGTATGTGATGGAGTAGGAGGTACAAGAAATAAGTAAAGCCAGCCTACAAAGACCAACCACAGACCAAATTCTCACAGTACAGGTCATTTATGTCTTTTGCAAAGATAATTTTAAAGGCATTACCTATTTTCTGATCAAGAAAGAAGTGGTTCTGCGCTGAAAAAAGAAAAAAAACACTTCAAACCAGATAATCCCTTGGCATTGTAGAAAACTTAGTTCGATGGTATGTAACATCAGAAACCGAAATTTATGAGGATCATTGTGTCAGTAAAATTACATCTCTGTCTTTAACATTGAATGACAAAGTGGTATGTGTGTATGATGGACAGTGTCGATTACCATATCAGAGTTCATATTGTCTCCAGAATCACATAAATGGGTGTTCCAACTTTCACATCATCAGTCTCAACAGTACCTGTAAAATACGCTTGGAAAGAGACAGTTTTTCAGAAATGTTATCTAGATTACAATGGTTTCTTGCAATCTTGGAGCACCTGTTGTCTCTCAGACATACTGTTGTGTGACTGCCACAGTCAGCTGAGGGAAGGACACTAGCAGTGTTTTTGTCTCTCAGCTAGTTCTTTTTACTTTTTAAATTTTCTATTGTTAATACTCTTCTTAAAAGCTTTTGCATTCATTTTCACCTTTTGATTATTCTTTTATTTCCCGCATTTGGACTGAATATGGTTGAAATTCAAGCTTCTATTTCCCTCACTCTTAAGTCACTTGACATGTGGCCTCTGGCACCATAGTTGAAACACTTACTGTATGGATTCCAAGCTGCACTTTTGGTGTTTCTCCTGCTTGACTCTTTAGCAGGATGCTGGTGTCTGCAAAATTTCTATTGCTGTGACTTTCGTGATTTCTTTTTAGTACTGGATTCACAGCTCTTTCATAATGCCTCATTTTTCCATTAAAATTTTTTTGCACGTTACCAAAAAGCAGAAATTTTATGCCTGAATCGTCTTGTCTCCCATCTACTTTGTACTGAAATAGCAATGCAGCCCAGGATCTTTACTACATCTGTACTCTGTAAGCCACCTTACAGTGTGTTTTGGAGGGTACGTGTGGTACCACCATTTGCCCCCTCCCTGCTCCGTTCGCAAAGGTGCATGGGCAGAACAATTGCCTGTGAACTTCCATATAAGCTCTAATGTTTCTCATTGTACAGTTGTGGACATTTCACAAGCCCTAAGTATAAGGAAATAATATGTCACCTGACCCTTTTTCATATGTATGCTCTTGGAGTTTCAACAATAACCCTCTCTATTATACACAATGCCTGGCTTGCTGCAACTGCCTCTGGAGTTTGGTGAGCATCATCAAATGACACTCTCACATCTACTAAATGATGTGATGAAATGTGCTGCTCTTCATTGTATCTTCTCTATTTCTTCTTTTAATCCTTTCGTAAGCCACTTTCTTGCTGAATTACATTTTCTTAAGATTCATTCCAATAAATTTCAGCCTGTCCTCTGCTGTTCTGACAGTTCTTTTTATGTAGTATTGTAGTGTTTCGAGAATTTCTGCACAAATTCTAGAACCACTCAGCCTTCTACGGTCTCGAACACACGATATTTTATAAGTGAGTGTGGGATGATAAAATTCTACCTACTGCGCATCACATGTTCGTGTGTGCAGGTTTGAAATTCAGTTGTGAGAAGAATGTAGACGCGGTGGTCGAACGGCAACGACAAGTACTTGTCGGGCAATCCATGGAGGTTTAGTGAAAGTGTACGGAAGAACCATGGAGCTTCTATGTTATTCTGTGCTAATTGTGTCAGTGACCATTGTTATAATAACGAGAACTGTTGAGAAGGTACTCTTGCGAAAAACTCTTGTCTTAGCCTTGTTGAAGAGAAGACATGTATTATGGTTCATGTTGAGACTGGGCGTGGTGTTTAAGCCAACTTTCTCTTATATGTAAATTAGTTTGTTTCTAATATTTGGAGACACGGGAGGCTTACGAAGCAGTATATATTTATATGAAGAGTGAGATTTGTAATATGTCTGAAGTTCAAATATACGTCTTTAGTTGAAGCAAATGAAACTTTGCATGTCTACTTATAAAAATAAGTAGAAAGAGTCTTCAGAGATTCCTGTACCTAGCAGCGTACTTCGTAGAAGTAGTGAAAGACAGTTTGCAGCAGCAGGCTAGCCAGCAAGGTAGGTTGGCCGAGCATCTCAAGTAAGTCATCTTGTAAAAGAACGGAAGTTTGGGTATCTACTTCACACTTAAATTGTCGTCGTCCAAAACATGTGTAAGTATTTAAAGGAGCAAAATTTTGAATTGAGAAATAGAGAAGAAGATTCCAGTGTGTTTATCTAAGAAGAAATATGCCTACAACACTGTGATTAAGATGATCAGGAGTGGGGAGTGCAGAACTCTCACACACACATTGCGGGGACGAAGACGTGGCAACCAACATCCGACGACACCGGCGCCAGCTGCTGTTCACCGGTGCAGACCTGCCTCCATATCTGCTCACCGATGCAGCGCAGATTCTCTGCCGAATGAGCATAAAACAAAACTTTATTGTTTTAATACAAAGTGGTACAAACTGTTGAGTGAACTTCATTAGTGTAGTTACCATGCTTAAAGTTAGTTAAATGCTTACAAGATCAAAAGCTTGCAAGAATATGGATAACATACGACAAGCCGAGGAAACTCAAGAACCAGATATGGCTATGAAAGTTAGTAAGGGAATGCCTAACTGGTCTGAGTTAGTCACATTTTGAGTTTTGACTAAATTTAGTAAGTGGAAAACTAGAATCAGCAAATTCTCAATTAAATGCCCAAACAACAAATTTGGCATTGTTAAATGCCAAAGTCAACTAACATAACAAATAATTTAGTAATCTACGTGAAGGCACGGATGCTTTAAAGACTGAATTTGATACCTTAAATAATAAAGTAGAAAATTTGAAATTAGATATGAAGAATGAATTGACTAGTTCCTTGACTTCAGCCAGAAACAGAGTGATAATTTTCAAAATTTGACATAAAGGTTAGAATTAAATATTGAAGACAAATGTAATAGTGTAGAATCAGAGCTTAATGAAAAGTTAGGATCCTTTGAAAATGTGTGCAATGTTAAATTTAATGCTATAAAGCAAGGGTTGAATACTTTGAAAGAATGTGTTGATAAACAGGATAATTTAATGCCAATAATTCAGTCGCAATTTACAGGTGTTAATACACGAGTAGATAATGTGGAAAGGAACTTCAAAGAGAAACAAGTGAACTGTGACATCATAAATATAAGTAGTTTGGAGGAACAAGTTGAAGAAACTATAGATCAAAAAGTTACCGAGAGAAAGCAGGAAAAAAATATCTTCACCTAATGCTGTGTTAACCCTAGGATGCATATACAGGGCCTCAGAGGCCCTTGTATGTCTTCATTTTTAAAAAAATTCTGTAATTTTTTATTTGATTTCTAACTGCTTTCCAATACTCTTTCACTAACACTGTGACATTCCTCCTATCAAGTCTGAGTGAGATACCTTTTTAAGTTTTTTGTATAATTCAATATGTTTACCCATACACCGTGAATGCATAAGCAGGGCTTCAGAAGCCCTCACACATTTATAAATGTTCTTTAGCCTATATTGTCTTCAACATTTGTTTGGGAGCAGTTATTAATTCAACAATAACTGTAGTGGTATTTCCAGCAACAGGAGTGTCAACAACAGCAGTAGCTGTAGTAGTAATAGTATAACTAAAAAATAACACACACTTATTTCACATATTGGCGATGTCGGTGTATTATTGATCTTTTTGCTATCAAATGTTTTATTATTGCATAGTATTGTTATACTGTACTGCTCTTGTCAGCCTCATTGTTACTGCAGTTTGTTTGTTGCTGCAAGGCACATATTGTTACGAGTATGACTCAGTGCTGCACAAGCTGCTGTTTGAGAGACACGCCTTTTGCTATGGCTTCGACACGCAAAGCAAGAGAGTCACAACGTGCAAATGCAGCTAATTTTGAAAGTGTTGTGGCTCAGTGGTTTGAAGATGATGATTCTTGCGAGGAAGGAAATATTTTTGAAGATGCAAGTAGTGAAGAATCAGCCAATGAACCTGGAGATGTGAATATTGAGGCAGATGACAGTCCTTTAGATAATATTACTTCATCAGAGTCTGAATATGAAGAACCACCACAAAAAGGTATAGAAGACTACACACACATTAGTCGGAATGGAACGATTTGGAAATTAGATCCTCCTGCAACTTTTCGTACGCCTGTCCATAACATTGTAAAGAAGGCACCTGGTCCAGCCCGTGGTTTGAAAACCAGTAAACCTAAGGATGCCTGGGATTATTTCATCTCCAAGGAGATACTAGAGGAAATCATCAACTGCACAAATATTGAAGGCAGAAGAGTGGCGGCTTTACGTGGTAAAACGTGGAAAATCGTTTCAATTGCTGAAATGGAGGGTTGTCTTAGTCTTTTACTGCTTTCTGGTGTTGAGAAGAGTTGGGATGTCCGTATTAGAGAATTATTTTTGGATGAAAAGGCAAATCCTAAATATAAGGCCACCAAGTCAGTAAATAGATTCGAGGATGTAAGGAGAACGATTAGATTTGATGACAGGCATACCCGTGAAGCTCGATCTGCAGATGACAAACTTGCAGCTGTTCGCTATGTATGGGAACTATTTCCTGACAAGTGTAGAAATAGAATGATTCCCAATGATTCGCTCACAGTTGCCGAACAGCTAGTCCCATTCCGTGCAAGATGCAGCTTCACCCAGTATATGCCCTCTAAACCAGCCAAGTATGGCATAAAAATATTCAGGTTATGTGAAGCTACATCTGCATATGCTTTAGACAGAATTGTTTACACGGGAAGGAAGCCCCATGAACTTATTCAGAAAAACCTTGGACTGAATGTGGTGAAAGATCTTGCTAAAAGCATTGAACGATCATCAAAAAATATTACTGTTGACAACTTCTTTACTAGTGTGCAGTTGGCAGAAGAGATGCTTCAGAAGCAAATTACAGTGGTGGGAACAATCAAACAAAATAAACCAGAAATTCCTAATGAGATGAAGCCATCTACCTCTAGGGCGATTCATTCCTCTTTGTTTGCATTTAGAGGTGACATTACAATGGTGAGTTATGATCCCAAAAAGAAGTAGTCTGTAGTTCTCATTAGCACAATGCATCACGACAGAAACATTGATGAAACTCATGCAAAAAAGAAACCAGATATACTAAAGTTCTATAACTCTACGAAGGGTGGAGTAAATCGAATGGACCAGAAAATTCGTTATTACACTTGCAAGAGACAAACAAGATGATGGCCATTTGCATTATGGATGAATATGATGGACGTCGCAGCAATGAACAGGGAAATTTTATTTTCCGCCCAACATCTGACATACCAAATTGGAAGAAGTGATAAAAGGCGTTTGTTCCTAAGAGATTTAGCAGAGGAAATGGTAAGACCACTAATGGAACTTCGCATTCAGATCTCTAATCTTCCAAAGAAAATCGTTGATGCCATGCAAACATGTGGTGTTCAAAAAGATGTCATATTGCCGAACCAACTACCTGTTTCAGGTAAAAGAAGATGATGCAATTATTGTTCATATAATAAACAAAGGAAAAGTGCTATGACATGCATTAAGTGTAAAACCAACATTTGTAAGGAACATTGTGGCATTTTTTGTGCATTTTGTTTGTCACATGTTGAAATCTAAGAAAAATGCAGTTTTATGTGAACAATGAATAATAACTTTTTGTCAAAATATTGCCTATATACATAATATTGTGAATAATGAGTACGTTTTAATTGAAGAAATTGGTTGTAATAAATGTTATAAAATTTAAACTGCATCTTATGAGTGAATTAATAAAATTATTTGCATATGTTGTATGTAAATGGATGTAACTAATAAAAATTCAGTATTAGAGTTTTTTTAATAAAATGTTAATCAGGCCCACCATATCCTGTTACTTTATCTTAGGAATCTTTCAATATGACAATAAATTTGACAGAAATAAAATCCCCAAAGAATGATTATATGAAAAGAAGAAAATTTTAAATTAGGGCAGGGCCTTGGAGGCCCTGCATATGCATTCATGTGTGTTTTCGGCACCATGCATCCTAGGGTTAACTAGTGAAGTGGTGACTGATTTGCAGTGGCGAGACTTTCAAAAGAAGCTTAAAGAGAGATACTGGTCTGCCAGTGCACAAGAAAAGTTAATATCAAATCCATGGGACCCGGGCGGAGTCATATATTCCCCCCAGGGACGTAAACATTCTGAGTTAACGGGCGGAGTGATAACCATCGGATCCCAAGTTGTTTTTGGTGTTTCTTCCAAAATAGTTTTCCTGCACCGAATTCCTTTAAAATCTTAAACTATTCTGTCATCTATTCCTAATATCTTAAACTATCCTATAATCATAGTGCTTAGAAAAATGGATAAGACTACAAGATAAAGAAAACTTAGGAGAATCGTAGAACAAGAAAGAAAATAATATAGACATAAAATAAAATGAATAGTGTGTTATATTTATAGATAATATAGTATGAGGTAAATAATTAAACAATGTGATACCATAGTGTATAAATTTTCTATTTTGTATAGAGTATTTTATACCATTTAAGATATGTGATGTAAATGGGAGGGTTTACATAGGTTTTTGAAGGGGTGGGTATTTTAAATAAAAGCATAGTTTACAAGATCAAATAAATCATGGCTAACACGAAACACACACCACACCTTTCAGACAACCCTCGGCAACAAGTGTGCCCGATTCTTCAACATTTGCCATTTCCATAGGGTTGCTAAGATTTCCTTTGGGGACCTCAAGGTTGAAGGTGGGAATGTCCATTCTGTAGATGATTTAATATCAAACCTCCTCTAGCATCTCACTAAAGTACCTGACGGGTAGGGATCCTGGGGAAGGGGGGTGGGAAGGTTTTCCTGTCTTTGGGGCTATCTTATTTCTCTTCTTAGATCTTAGCAACCATTTTTTCCCCTTCTCAATTGAGGACCTCTATTTTTTCCCTCTTTCCATATTCACAAACTTCTATCACTGAAGTCCTTCCTTGTTTCCATGGTTTCTAATAACTTAAATCTTACTTTTACATAAGAAGGCCGAAGAATCAGACTGCACGAACACACATCCACATGCACATGCACACAGCATGAGAGTTGTGGGGTAACTATAATGCAGTAATGAGTAGTAGATAGACAAGGAAGAAACATGAGCAAAGAAAGAAAACGAAAGCAGGAGTGGCATTAGTCATGCTGATTATTAGGAAATGTCAGTTTAATAAATACTCTGACAAACTGTAGCATAGTGGGACTTGAATAGTATATGTAGACATAGTATCTACTAAGAGTATAGAAGTTGAGAAGTAGAGGAGGACTCTAGGGAGTAAATGAAGCAGTAAAAAGTGAATACAAAGTGTAAAATAGATTTTTATTTTTACCACAGAATACTTAATTATAGTATACATAGGAATGCATACTAGGGTAATGAACCATGAGGCCTACTCAGCATACCTGGCATTCACTAAGTATAAAGGGCAGGCGTGCCTACATGGAGATAGGACGACCTGTGGCCTAAAAAATAGGAATGTTTTATAAAGGTGCGAACGTACCAGAATGGAAAGTGGATGTGCTCTCACAAGGTCAACCCACAAGCAAGGTATAGGTACTGATCCTAGGAGAAGGTTACAGTTTCGTGACAACAGTCACAAATTTTATAGGGATTATTCTGGAAAGTTTGAATTCCATGCACAACTAGCATTGTTACGTTTCATGTAAGTTTAAGAGTGTCGAAAAGAACACTTTCATTTTGCCCAACGTTCCTCCAAACTACAAAAAATAGAACATACTATACCAAAAAATAAATAAATAAATAAATAAAAATGAGAACAGAAAGTAGATCACTTATGTGCCATGAACACCTGAAGTTTACAATTGGAAATAAGGAAAGAGTCCTTGCAATTCCTAAATACTAGGGTAGCTGACTGAGCCATGAATAAATACTAATGTCTGGATATCAGAGTAAAGTGAGAACAGAATAAAGAAATGCTCAGCTACAGATTGTTCTAGAGGGAAAAAAAAGATCATTGTTGAAGTGAAAGATGTATGTACAAAAATGTATAAGAAAAGTATTTTGTTATGATATGAAATGTTGATGTGAGTGATATTATTTACATAATTATTGTGTATAAAATATCTCGTGTCCATTGGGGGGAGGGGGGATGTATGTAGTGTTTCAAGAATTTCTGCATACATTCTAGAACCACTCAGCCCTCTACTGTCTCAAACACACGATATTTTAGAAGTGGGTGTGAGATGATATAATTGTACCTACTGCATGTCATGTTTGTGTGTGCAGGTTTGAAATTCAGTCGCGAATAGAAAGTAGACGTGGCTGTTGAACAGCAGCGACAAATACTTGTCAGGTGATCCTTGGAAATTTTAGTGAAAGTATGCGGAAGAGCCATGGAGGAGCTTTTCTGTTGTTCTGTGCTAATTGTGTCAGCGACCATTGTTATAATAACGAGAACAGTTGAGAAGGTACGCTTGAGAAAAACTTAGCCTTGTTGAAGTGAAGATGTGTAGTATGGTTCATGTTGAGACTGGACATGGTGTTTAAGCAAACTTTCTCTTGTATGTAAATTAGATTGTTTCTAGCATTCGAAGACGAGAGGCTTCGAAGCAGTATATATTTATATGAAGAGTGAGATTTGTAATATATCTGAAGTTCAAATATATGTTGTTATTTGAAGCAAATGAAAATTTGTATGTCTACCTATTTTTATAAGTAGAAAGAGTCTTAAGGGATTCCTGTACCTAGCAGCATACTTTGGAGATAAAGTGAAAGAGAGTTTGCAGCAGCAGGCTAGCCAATGAGGAAGGTCAGCTGAGCATCTCAAGTAAGTCACCTCGTAAAAGAATGGAAGTTTAGGTATCTACTTCGCACTTAAATTGTTGTCCAAAGCCATTAGAGTATTCCAGTTTAGGTTGCTCCAGGCAGTTAGTCCAGACTATTCCACTTGAGGTTGCTCCAGACAGTTAGTCCTAGGTATTTTGCAGTTATTTTTTCCAGTGATCTAAGACCTATGTCATCCAGAATAAAAAGGCCATGCAAACCTGTCAAAATGATGATTCAGTGAACTGCAAGATCCACTTTTCAGTGGATACATCATGAACACTACACAAATTAAGAGTACCCTAACATAGTGGAACAGTGGAGAAAATTTACAGCAATCGTGTGGACGCAGGGAGAACTATGCTTCACTTCTGTCATCTCTTTCTGTATCAGAATGTTTTTTTAGTTTTATTCTCTACTAAACACAGTCTTTTTATCACTATCCTTTTGAATTGCATTTTCTTCATCATCATCATTAGCAGCACTCGGCAGTGTGTTGTAGAAAGCAGTACTGGTAAGAACAAGGCAACTAATACATTGGAAACTTGTCAACTCTCTTCTATCTTACTTTTGTGTAATGTTGGTCTTGTATTAAGACAACAAACTGTAATGTAATTTTTGAATGATACCATAAATTCCACTGCCATGAAGGTATTTGAATTTGCAAGTTACTGTTTGGTATAGTTTTACTGCAGTAGTAACAATATTTTGAAAAGCATAGTTGCTGCTCACTATATAGTGGAGATGCTGAGACTGTAGTCATGTGTTATGAGAGTTTGTGTGTGTGTGTGTGTGTGTGTGTGTGTGTGTGTGTGTGTGTGTGTGTGGAGTTTAATTTTGACAAAGGCCTTGTCGGCCGAAAACTCTCTTTCTGACAGTCTTTTTGTTGTGCCTATCTGTGAAACAGCACCTCTGGGTTGTTTGGTGAGTAGCAACTATCCTTTTCATAATTTTGTTTCATTCCATCCTGGATTGTCCATTGTTTAATGTACTATTTATAGAAACTACTTTTGACATACGTTCTTGGTGCAGTTGTGTTTGTTATATGACTTGTGTTGGTTTTTTTACAGTGGTTACAGCTGCGAAGATCATTTTCATGAAAGTGACACACTCCTTCACTGCTGGGAAGTACTGTTAGAGATACTTATCAGTCCTCTTTGTAAAGACATGCTAATTGATGTTGGAATGCCTGTTATGCATAGAAATGTTACATATAATTGCAGGGTTGCTTTCTTAAACAGGTAAATATATTAAGCTATTGAATGGAAGGATTTGTTTCTATTGAGTGACATTTGTAATGGCTGTCCATTGTTATAGGAAACTACTGTTAATTCGACCAAAAATGTTCCTATGTGAAGATGGAAACTACAGGGAAACAAGATGGTTCTCTCCGTGGAGAAAGGTATAATTCGTCTTGCTCTGTTCCTAAGTTAATACTTGCTTATTATTTTAGCACCAAAAATCATCATTATTGACAATGATACACTAATAACTCTTCCACGAAATTGTATATGTAAGTTATATGGGAGAGACAGCCATTAGTTGTACATTGTCTTCTAGGACAATGTTGCAGCTCTGAAAACTAATGAAATTGGTAAAGTGTTAAGCTACTTTCAGCTCCTACCTGTATTCTGAATCACCTATAAAATGAGTTATTTTTATGTTTATCAGTTAAAATAAACACAGATGTGAAACATTACAGGATTATGTTTTAGAGGAATATCGTGTGATATTAATTTTTGAGTGATTGAGCTGTAAAGGCTTCATGTCATTTCATCAAAAAGTCACTATGGTGTAATGTCTAGTAATTGACTTACGCTATGCCAGTACCAGTCTTATGTTTGGATCTTTCTCATAATTTTGGCACTTGAGTTGATTATTTCATGCATCTCTGCAACTTCCTTATTCTCCTGTTATTTTACAAGTTTTGAAATGGAGACTTTTAGCTGTTGAAAGCCCAGTTGTTGTCAGATGCTGTATTGTACTGTTGACATGCAGTCATTAAAAATCTCTATTTATTGTAATTTGAGGTTAGTTTGGAGCTGCAAAGAAACAATTTAGGTATTGACAGACATGCAAAATTTTCGTAAGGGATGCAAACCTGCAGATTCTCTTAAATTGAAGTAGGTGTATGTGTAGGTGTAGGAGTAGGTGGAGGAGTAGGTGGAGGAGTAGGAGTAGGTGGAGGAGTAGGAGTAGGTGGAGGAGTAGGAGTAGGTGGAGGAGTAGGAGTAGGTGGAGGAGTAGGAGTAGGTGGAGGAGTAGGAGTAGGTGGAGGAGTAGGAGTAGGTGGAGGAGTAGGAGTAGGTGGAGGAGTAGGAGTAGGTGGAGGAGTAGGAGTAGGTGGAGGAGTAGGAGTAGGTGGAGGAGTAGGAGTAGGTGGAGGAGTAGGAGTAGGTGGAGGAGTAGGAGTAGGTGGAGGAGTAGGAGTAGGTGGAGGAGTAGGAGTAGGTGGAGGAGTAGGAGTAGGTGGAGGAGTAGGAGTAGGTGGAGGAGTAGGAGTAGGTGGAGGAGTAGGAGTAGGTGGAGGAGTAGGAGTAGGTGGAGGAGTAGGAGTAGGTGGAGGAGTAGGAGTAGGTGGAGGAGTAGGAGTAGGTGGAGGAGTAGGAGTAGGTGGAGGAGTAGTAGGAGTAGGAGTAGGTGGAGGAGTAGTAGGAGTAGGAGTAGGTGGAGGAGTAGTAGGAGTAGGAGTAGGTGGAGGAGTAGTAGGAGTAGGAGTAGGTGGAGGAGTAGTAGGAGTAGGAGTAGGTGGAGGAGTAGTAGGAGTAGGAGTAGGTGGAGGAGTAGTAGGAGTAGTAGGTGGAGGAGTAGTAGGAGTAGTAGGTGGAGGAGTAGTAGGAGTAGTAGGTGGAGGAGTAGTAGGAGTAGTAGGTGGAGGAGTAGTAGGAGTAGTAGGTGGAGGAGTAGTAGGAGTAGTAGGTGGAGGAGTAGTAGGAGTAGTAGGTGGAGGAGTAGTAGGAGTAGTAGGTGGAGGAGTAGTAGGAGTAGTAGGTGGAGGAGTAGTAGGAGTAGTAGGTGGAGGAGTAGTAGGAGTAGTAGGTGGAGGAGTAGTAGGAGTAGTAGGTGGAGGAGTAGTAGGAGTAGTAGGTGGAGGAGTAGTAGGAGTAGTAGGTGGAGGAGTAGTAGGAGGAGTAGGTGGAGGAGTAGTAGGAGGAGTAGTAGGAGGAGTAGTAGGAGGAGTAGTAGGAGGAGTAGTAGGAGGAGTAGTAGGAGGAGTAGTAGGAGTAGTAGTAGGAGTAGTAGTAGGAGTAGTAGTAGGAGTAGTAGTAGTGGGTGGAGGAGTAGGAGTAGGAGTAGGAGTAGGAGTAGGAGTAGTGGGTGGAGTAGGTGTAGCAGCAGAAGAAGAAGAAACAAACAAGTAAATCTAATAGTAAATCTTTTGTTTATTATGGTGGTCAGTAGTTGTATAGCAATTAATACAGTTCATTTCTTCTTGGAATATGTGAAGCCTCCATATGTGGGCTTCAGCTGCAATGTGAGTGGTCTGATTCCAGGTATCTCGATGCTCTGTTGGTTGAAACACTTGCACATGAAACATAAATTGAACAAAAACAGATAGAATTAATATTCCCTCAAATGGCTCTCACTTAAAACTGCTTTAAATAAGTGTTTGAGATCTTGCCTTCCTTATGCAGTTCTTGTGAATGTGAACTTTCACAGGAAAATGGGCACTTTTCAGCAATATTTATGATGTTTGATTCATATAATAATTTCAATCCCTTGTCTATAGGTTCGTCAGGTTGAGGACTATTATCTACCACGTATGATATCAGCTTATACTGGACAGAAAGTGGTACCATTTGGAGATGGTATTCTTTCTACAAAAGACACATGTATCGGGTTTGAGATTTGTGAAGAACTGTGGCACCCAGAGAGGTATCGTCTTCTGTACTTAATTTCTTGTAAGCAAAGTGGACTTCATTAATAATAATCTTATTTCAAATTTTGAAATAGAAAATCACTGTAAGCTGCTTATAAATGTTGCAGCACTCATATACCAATGAGCCTGGATGGTGTAGAAGTCATAGTAAATGGTTCTGGTTCATACATGGAGTTACGTAAAGCATATGTTACAGTAGATTTAGTGAAATCTGCTTCAGCAAAGGTAGGGAACGCATTTTTCCTTGCTTGTTTGTAAGTTAATTTATTTTATACCAGTTAGATGAATTATTAAACAAAAAGGTCCAAGAAAAGTGCTAAATAGGAGAGTGTTGCATCATGTTGAAATAATTAAACAGATAGTTACAAACTAATCGAAATATTCAGCAGATAACTAAAAAAAAGTGTAACTGTGAGCTGAGGTAACTTAGGAATACTCTAGCAGAAAAGAAAAGCAACTATTGTGTGTCCTACAATTTGCTGTCTGTTTCACACAGGTGTACGAGAAAGGGATGAGTAGTTATAATTTGTAACTTTGAAGTACACAATGAAGTAAAAGTCAACAGTTAAGTGTCACAAAATGTCCTGTTATGATCAACTGGCAATTGAATCACAAAGCTTGTGCCTTAGGATGTGTTGTACCTACTGATCTCTTCTTTTAGTCAATTCATACCATTGATTTCTCTTTTCACCAGTTTGATCCAGAGCCTTCTCATTAGTTACCTGATCTACCCCTCTAATTGTCAGCATTCTTTGGTAGCACCACGTATCAAAAGCTTCTATTTTCTTTTTGTCTGAACTGCTTATTGTCCACATTTCATTACCATACATGACTATGCTTGTAAAGCACCAACTTTGATTTACCATATTCTCCATCACCTCCTTGGTAGCATATCTGTTTGCTGCCTTGAAGCTGAAAATCTTGAATATATGGTGGTGTTTATTCAGAAAAAATGTACCCAACACCACAGTTCAAGTTGCACTTTTCCACTTATTTTATTAACTTAAAGATTACATTGCTTGTACGTTGCAGAAATATTCATACAAATTACAAAGTTATTCAACACACATTAATGAAGCATTGTTCAGTAATCAGTAATGGTCTTAAGCGATTGAACAAAGTAATTAAGTGTGGCACTAAACACTGTCCATATTTACACAGAACATCACAGTTCACATGTAGTATGGCCTTGTAGAAATCTGTCAAAGTACAGTGCAGTGACTCACTTAGCTCACTCGTTAATTAACTCATAATATTCAATATTCAACAATACATTATTTGTATGATGATGATGATAGTTCATCTCTCCTACGAATCACAACACAATTCAGTCAAAATATTCATCAACTTGAATTACGAAAATCACTTGAAAGTTATTAGACATCAACTGTACTTAATTTCGCAGTTGCAGATGTCTGTATATCTGCAAACTAACTGTGCATAGCTTAGGTGTGAACAGACACCAGGAGCATAGATGTTACATGCTTGTTAACTTGACCAGGGCAGGGTGCAGACTCCCTCACTTTGAATGACTATTTTGCAAGTTATACTGTAATTCAAGAAGTGGCTAGGTAAAATATTGCTATTCAGGATGGAGTATAAATATTGACAAAATTTTTGTGTACAGAGGATGAGGTAATCTTGGAATTAAGAAAATGTATGTGCTCTAAGAATGTCGGGCTCATGAGTACTAATGCCACATTAAAAAATTACGCGATGTTAAATTATTCAAAATCCAAACAGCAGCTTAATTATTAAGAGGTGTCACTAGACGCGAAAAAAGTAGAGCAACAAAAGTACAGTGTTAAAAGTTGAGAACCTAACATGCCCGAAGGTAAAATTGGCAGTAGAATTAAGACGATATGGGATTTTCAGTGGGGGTGTTTCACATGTCTTGTGCCTCTTGCACAATAGATTGAACAGTTTTTTCATTGCTGGCTCTCCCTAGGATATCAGTAATTCTGAAGGAATGTCATTGATTCTAGGGGTCTTTAGTCAACTTGTTATTAGGTGCTCTTTCAAATTTTTCCCTCGGTATCACATCTCCTGACTCGTTTTCGTCTACTTCCTCTTCTCCATTGCCTTCAATTTCATCTCCCTTGTATAGACCCTCATAATACTCCTTCCACCTTTCAGCTTTCTCTTCTATTCTTAATAATGTCTTACCACATGATCTCATAGTATTCATTCAGCAGCTTCTTTTCTCCAAAGCTCTATTTGATAGGTGGAATGTGTCTTGCTCCTACTTATACATACTTCTACATCCTTTAATTTGTCTTCTAGCCATCCCCACATAGCCATTTTGCACTATCTGCAGATCTCATTTTTTATAAGTCTGTATTTCTTTTCACCTATTTCATTTGCTCCATATATGTGTTTTCTCCTAGTGTTAATTAAATTCATTATCTCCTGATTAATCCATGGATTTCCACTAGGCTTTGTCTTTTTACCTTATTTGATGCTCTGCTGCCTTCACTATTTCATCTCTCAAGGCTACCTGTTCATCTTCTATTGTGTGTCTTTCCCATGTTCTAGCCAGTAATTGCCTAATTCCACCCATTTAACCTTTGAAACTCTCAACAACCTATGGTGCTTTCATTTTATCCATATCTCATCTCCTTAATTTCCTACCTATTGCAATTTCTTCTGTTTTAATCTGAAGTTCATAACCAATTAATTATATGTCCCTTTCATATCTGCTCCTTAAAATGTCTTACAGTTTAAAATCTGGTTCCAAAATCTCTGTTTTGTCATTATGTAATTAATTCAAAGCCTTTCAGTACATCCAGGTCCCTTCCAGGTATACAGTCTTCTTACACGATTCTTAAACAAAGTGTTAGGAATAATGAAACAATTCTCTGTGTAAAATTCTGCCAGATGGCTTCCTCTTTCACTCCTACCTCTAGTCCATGTTCTCCTACTATTTTACTGATCTTCTTACTATTGAATTCCAGTCCATCAAAATTCAGTTTTTGTCTCCCTTAATTAGCTGAATAATTTATTTTATCTCATGTACTCTTCCTTAGCAGAGGAAACCTGTACTGTTCTGGTGAATCATGGCCTAATATCTATTGTTGCTGTGAGTAGACATTCACTATGCTGTTCACAGAACTTACTCGCATTACTGATTTTTTTTTTTTTTCTTCATTATTAGACTAACCCTTGCATTACACTATTTGATTCTGTATTTATGACCCTGTGTCCATCTGACCAGAAATCCTTCATGCTTTGCTAATTCCCACTGTATTTAACTTGAAACAATCCATCCACAGTTATTTATCCTGATTGCCCTGTTGAGGCAGCTAATATCCCATACCCCACCCTGTAGAATGTCAGTGTTGTTTTTCTAATGACTACTCCTGATTGGTCTCTTCCTGGAGACCCAAATGATGAGCTATTTTGCTTCCAGAAGATTTTACCCACAAGGATGCCATCACCATTTAACCATATGGTAGAGCTGCATGCTTTTCAGACATGTTTTCAGCCGTTCACTGTACCACCCTAGAAGATAAATGCCAACTATCATAATTGATGTAATTTTCTGTGACACTAATCAGGAGCTTTTGATGAATTCTTGTGTGACTTAGTGGGTGAATGTGCAGCTACAAATCTGAAGGTCTGGTGTTCAATACTTGGTTGGTCATAGGATTTTTTTCTATCCCATTTCACTTCTTTTATCTGTGATGATGATTTGTTATTGTGAAAGATGCCAAGTCACTCCATGGTTTGGAAGCAAAGGCATGCACATCACCTCTGTCTGAGTCATGCACAGCAAACCACTGCAGTGTTCAAACCAAATTTTGGGTCAAGGACAACCTCAATAATTACACCCAAGATGGCTGTAAATGAATTTCTGGCTCACCAAGCGTGAAAAAACAAGCTTCTGCTCTTCTAACTAAACAACTCAATAACTAGTTTTTCTTCTAGTGTCTATTTCATTTAAATTTGTCAGGGTATAAATTAAGGACTAATAACTGATGAGGTATCACAGTAACTAAGGCAATATATTACTTGAGCAGTTTTATATTTTAATTTGCCCAACTAAGTGTTTATTTGGTATCCCCAAATCACTTTGATTGAAAAACAAGATGGTTACTTAAATGGAACAATGATGCATTGTCCTCCTCAACTTTGTCCATTGAAACTAATGCTCAATCTATTAATGAGATTAAGGTCAGTAGAATGATTACCTCTGTCTCTCCTTTCTTCGTTCCTTTTAACAACAAAATAAGTTCATGGAAACTTAATTACAAAATGTGTGTATAGCTACCTTGGCTGTATAAAATTGTCAAATTGACTATGGTTTTGACAGCACTAAGGCGGTCTTCATCAGAATAAAAGTTACATAGGATTACATGTAATCACACCATAGGTGAAAAACATCTGAGCAAAAATGCACTTGTCAAATTGAAATTATCACAAGAATAAAAATTAAACTGTAAAAATATAACATGTTTGTCAATTGGAATAAAATGTTCGATTGAAATACACTAGTGTGACGGTAGCAGCAGTTTGATGCAGTTCTTAGCCCTAAGCGACCTCGCAACTGCCGTTGTATTTCGATGGAACATTTTATTCCAGTTGACAAACGTGTTATATTTTTACAGTTTAATTTTTATTCTTGTAATAATTTCAATTTGATGAGCATTTTTGCTCAGATGTTTCTCACCCATGGTGTGATTACATGTAATCCTTTGTAATCTTTATTCTGATGAAGACTGCCTTAGTGCTGTCAAAACCATGGTCAATTTGACAACAATTTTATGCAGACGAGGTGACAATACACACATTTTGTAATTAAGTTAATGCATGGTTGCTTGACTTCAGCCAATAACAGTGTTTAGAATTTTGTGGAAACTTTGACTCACTGAGTTAGGGTTGATTGCATCAACTCATATAACCAGCACTTGTTTTACTTTTCCAGTTTCACAGCATTATTTGACTTAAAAATTGCAGGCAGGGGGTTGTTACCTATTCAGCAATCTTCGTGGCTGTGATGGCCAGAGAATGTATTTCAATGGATGCTCCTGTATAGCTCTGAATGGTGGTATCTTGAATCGAAGCCAGCAGTTTAGTTTGTCTGAAGTGGTAAGTATTATCCATGCTGTGTCATCAGTGTTCATTATGTACTATTTTAGTAGCTTTGGTGTAATAAATTGATAACCGAGGTTACTTTACATGAGTTCATACTAATTAGTTTTCAAAATGTTTTTATAAAATAATTGTGTATGATGCCTTCCTATGCCATCTCCTCTCCCCCTCCCCTGTCCCCTGCTAGTGTCCTACATCCTCCCCTTTCCAGCGTTTCCCTATCCCCAGTCAGTTTCCATTTCCTTTTTGAATTTCCTTTTGGCTCCAGGCGTCAGTGCAAATGAGTGAGCACCTGACTGTTTCTCTATGGCATTCACACATGTTATGTGCTTGGTGTTGATAATTGAGAAAATTGTTTTATTTGAATATGAGTTAAAGTTCCTTTTAAAATTTGGGGTGTGTCTAAGGTCTTCTATCTGGAGAATGAGTTATCATCCCAGTGCAAAATGTCAGAATCTAAGGATGTAGGTCGCCGTGCAGGATTAGCCGTGCGGTCTAAGGCGCTTCAGTCATGGACTGTGCGGCTGGTCCCAGCGGAGGTTAGAGTCCTCCCTCAGGCATGGGTGTGTGTGTTTGTCCTTAAGATAATTTAGGTTAAGTAGTGTGTAAGCTTAGGTACTGATGACCTTAGCAGTTAAGTTCCATAAGATTTCACACTACATTTTTTTTTTAAAGGATTTAGGTCCATGAGTATGGAAGTTGTGCACAGCTTGGTAGCTAATCTTCGGCTCAGTAGTACATACCACAATTTTCATAGTATCACCTTTTTGAACAAATTTATGAATTGTTCTGAAGTATTATTTTGTTCATCAGCCACATTATGTTATTGTTTACCAGTAATTGTTTTATTATTATAGGTAATATCTATTAATTTAATAAAATATGTATTATTCACAAGTTGCTAAATCACCCATTATTATTATTATTATTATTATTATTATTATTATTTCTATCTTTTCTCAGACGTTATGTCTGGTCAAAAATGGAAAGTGACGCGGACCTTGATCAAGCATGACTTTCTTTTAACTGTACGGTATATGTTACATTGCATTTAGGAACTTTCGGGTAATTGAACAAGTGTCAATAATTACAGATTTATTATTATTATTATTATTGTTATTATTATTATTATTATTATTCTGGTAGTATTCAGAATACAAATGCCATATTATAAGTTTGTTTTCTAATTATCTAAGACTTTCTTTCCACACAGGAAGTAGTAGTATCAACAGTGGATCTTGAAGACATACGCACTTACCGCAATGCTGTGCGATCTCGAACACATCATGCAGCAGCTAGTCCTTCTTATCCACGTATAAGTGTAGATTTTGCACTTTCAGCAGATAATGATGTGTTCCTACCAACAGAAAGGCCCATTGAGTGGTTATATCACACGCCTCAGCAGGAAATTGCCTTGGGTCCAGCTTGTTGGCTTTGGGATTACCTCAGGTATTAAAAAAAGATCCCAAACTACGCACTGTATGTTTTTCATTTTATGCTATAATATAAGTGCCATTGATGAAAGAGCTTCTGCAAATAATGGGGAAATAAAATGAACAAAAATTCCTTCTATTTGACGTTTCATAAGTTTGTTGGAGGATAACTAACACAGTTACGTTAGAAATATCGAAGTCTTCTTATTGGATGCCCCTTTAGAAGGGGATTGTTCCCATTAAATGAGATCAATCCCATTTCAAAGGGGAGAGACAGTAAGAACTAAAGAACTGCTCAAATATGTATCTAATAGAGCTGACAAGCAAATTAAATTATTTGGTCTACAATGTTAATTTCAGTGAATGATGGAATTAAAAGGCACACAGGTTCATAAATAAAATTCTCTATAAATTTTTTTAAATGTTGGACCTATTAAGGATATAGCTGTAAATATAAGAATAAATAGTAGACGCACTTGTAACACATGGGAGACAGAAGAATCCCAATGCTGGACTGTGAGTACTTGGCTATTTGATATCAATCATTGGGGAGACTCTACAAAAGGTGGCATAATTGAGATGGACCTGATTGAAAAGTCGGATTCTTGATGGAAAAAAAGGCTCTAATGCTGTTAAGTTACAAATTACATACACTACAGATTTAGCATCTTTGTTTGCTTTTTGAAAAATCTTTTGTGTATCAGTCCAGAAAAAGGAGAGGGGGGGGGGGGGGGGGGGGAGGAGGGAGAAAAAGAAATGGGGAAAGACGGCATCCCTCATCTGTTCACAAGGACAAGAGAACAAATTCAAGAAAGTACGTGTCCTCAGTGTCTGGCAGTTATATTATCCTGGAATGTATTTGAAACTTTGAATGCATGTCCATATCTTCCAAATGAGAAATCAGTGCACACTTAAGGAGACATCTATCTTCTGACAATCGGATTACTCACTTCATTCCCAGATCTTGTAGATTAAATACTTATCACCATATTAAACTGGCAGATGATACATACATGCTAATACAGTGTGTTTCGCTCCCAATGATGATTTTTGGGAGAACTGATGACTAGCTAAACCCAGAGTAAACTTGCAAAGTAGTTTGTTAAATATTAATTTAATTTTCCCATCACTGTAGAAGTGTTACAATTGTTCCACTTTGTGAGCAAAGACACATGTATTCAGAAGCTATAGAACTACTAGTCTCCTCCTTGTAACATTCAAGATGTCCACTAGAACTGTCATAGATATTTTAAAATGTGTGTCTAAGTTAGCCAAATATACAAGCATGCTTTCAGAATGGGTCTAGCCATTTTATAGTCTTAACTATTTAAAGCAGACCAATGAATATGAATTGCTGTTTTGCCTGGGATGAATAGGTATTGAAGGTGCCTTTTTTTCTGTTTCAGTCTATGTTGTTATGGTGAATAACATAAACTGTATGGTTTCCATTAAATTTTTTCAAGGCATGGGTACATTAAGAATCAGAAAGGGGAACTAGACAGCGAGATTCCATTTCGCTAAAGCTATTCTCGTAAAATGTCGTACCTACAGTATTCTTATAATAATTAAGCCTATTTCAAATCCCTAAATAAAGAGTGTTTTCTTATGTTTTTGAAATGAAAAACAGATTACCCAGTGCAGTGTGTGGCCCAATATGGAAGTTGTCATCCTTGTAGCGGCATAGAGAAATAAATTGATAGTTTACTGCAGGTGTATGTGCTAAACTGGCATCTCCCTATCGTGCCTGTGCCATCGATCTGTAACTTTTATGGCAGCAGTGAAACTGGAAGATGTAGAATTGAAATTTAGTCTCACGGGCAGTGGTGTGAAGAAGACATTTATTGGCCTTTCAGTTTTTGTGTCCAAATAATTCCATGGAGAACATTGGCATAATCTTCAGTTTACTTGTTACAACTCTTTTTCCATACTTAAATGCACAACTCGGACTGACCTCGACTCAAACATATCTCCATCCAAAACAAAACCAATCTGATATGCATATATCAGGGGTTAACCATAGACTAAAGGCAAAGCATAAATATTGCATGGAGTGTCTATAACAGTACAGTTCCAACATTCATTATATCTCTGCTCAGTAAGTAGCTTTACACTAGTACTTAGTTACTGCAGGAAGGGAGAGGGGGTCAGAAATATAACCCAAACAAGAGTTTTTGAGGCCATGCAGTCATTCACACCATCCCAGCAATTTTTGGGAGTGTGAGTCAATCATCTCTTCAAATATATCAAGTGTGTAATGAAGTTTTGATGAAATCTGTATTTTGATGCACTTCACATTTTGTGGTGGAGCTGTAACTGCTGCTGCTGTTGTTACTGTTGTTATTGCAAACAGATCTGTTTTATGAAGCTTTGAAAAGCTTGTATTATTTTTGTTTTAGGTTTGCACACTACAAAAGAAGCAGAAAACTAGTACCTCTAAATACAATATCAACTTGCAGTTGCAATTAGTCAGTAATAGAAATAATTGGCTTCAGTAATTCGTGACAAAACAAAATTAAATCATCACATAGGTTCAATCTCAGGTGAATTAGGTGGCAGACTTCAGTTCATTGTTAGAATATGGGGAACATGCAGTTTTTCTAAAAAGAAGTCTGCATACAGAACACTTGTACACCTCATTTTGGAATGTTGCTCAAGTGTGTTTGACTCACAGAAACAGAACTAACAGGGAATATTGAATGTGTGAAGAGAAGGGCAACGCAAAAGGTAACAAGTTTGTTTGACTCTCAGGACAGTGTAATGGAAATGCGGAAAAATGTGGGTTGGCATGCACATGAAGATATATGCCAACTATCTGACAAAAGTGTACTTACAAAGTTTCAAGAACCAGTATTGAATTTAAAATATGTTGCAGACCCTTCAGTATTGCTCCTATAGGAGTTGCAAAGACAAGATTACAGTAATTACAGCGCACACAGATGCATTTAAACGGTAATTTTTTCCATGCTCCATTTGAAAGTAGAATGGGAAGAAACCCTAAAACTTGTATAATGATAAATACCCGTTGTCATTCACGTCACAGTGGTTTGTAATGTATGCATGATGTGAACCATGGGAAATAAAGATGGAGCAGTAAAGTGTTAGAGGTAACAGGAGGTCCTCATTCTGTCTCACACTTCTCACTCATTGTCTTAGTTTCCCTCATCCTGACAACAGTTGGAAACTTATGCTGGAACCTGTGGCCTCTCTCTCTGTTCTGTACTTTCACATCATCTCTCTCTTTTCTCCTCAAAGAAAGAAATGGTAATTCAGAAGCCTAACAATTTTTTTTTTCCATTTTTAAATGTATCAGCAGTACTGGAACTCTGCCTTCCAAAATGACATACTGGACTGCCTCTCTGTCTCATTGTAATTATAAATTATTGTTCCTAAAAAAGGAAATGTAGGAAGGTAATACCAATGCAAGTACAAATAATGCCAAGTATGTTTTCCAGTTACAGGTGGAAGGTTGATAAATCGCAATAAACTTCCAAGCTTTGCTAGAATTTACACTTGTTACACCCAAAAGCCTGATGCCTCCTGCCATTTTTGTTCTAGTTATTTCTCACATAGGATTGATAAATGTTGCACTGTAAGAACAATGCTGATGATAAGTTTTTGATACATTTTTTCTTGGGGATAGCGGCGGATCAGCTCTTTTCGTTGATGTATCCTGTACTTGGAGCAGACTGTACATATGGCTCCTCCCTGTTCAAATATTTTGTAATTTGAGAGGTAACTGCGGCCTCTAAAACTCAAGTGGACTGTCACTGTGAAAATATACAGAAAATAATGTCTGTCTCACATTATAGGTATGGTTACTGCCATTTGTCTTCACAACAGTACTCCAGCATGCCAGTCAAAAGTTAGTACTAAGTTTTACAACAGGTGACTATAGGTTCATTCCCCACAACTATCTATCTCCAGTCTGAATGGAATTTTCGAGGGTGTTCCTTATAGAATAAAGCTGAACTATGCAAACATTAAGCTCGGGATACAAAATAATTCTGATTTTACACGGCTTTCCATTGGGGGCTGCAAGAGCTTTGACAGTTTTGATTGTTTCGACTATATTTAAGATCAAGGTGTCCAGTGAACATTGAAATGTTGAAAAACCTAGAAAAGGCAAGGAATTTTCAAAATCAGGGGAAAAAAAACTGGGAAAAACCTTCAATTGTATTTGAAAACTTTAATTTTTTTCAATTTTTTTGGTACCATACCCTCTGTGATATTTCAAATAGCATTTGAATATTCAAAGGGGAATCTACATATTATACATATAATACTCGTTGGTGATCCAATCGGTATAACAATTGCAAACTGTCATAGCTGTGTTGCAAAAGTACCAGAGCTAATAGAAAACACTGATGCTTAAATCATTATAGGCACTGAAAGCTGGCTAAAGCGGGAGATAAGTTAACCCGAAATTTCTGTGAAGAACCTAATGATATTCCGAAAAGTTAGGCTAAGCACAGTTGGCGGTGGCGTGTTTGTTGCTGTTAGGAGTAGTTCACCTTGTCGTGAAATTGAAGTAGATAGTTCCTGAGATTAAGGGCAGAAGTCATTCTTGACAAGAAAACACACGTTTAAATCCAGAGGTACGCATATAACATCATCCGAAATTGTGCTAAATGAATTCTCTGACAATTATTTCGAGCAGTTAGTGCTTGAGCCCACACGAATAGTAAATGGTTGTAAAAACACAATTGACGTTTTGAAACAAATAACCCAGAGCTAATAACAAGCATTAAAACAGGTACAGGAATTAGCGAACACAGGGTCGTCATAGCGAGACTGAATATTGTAACCACCAGATCCTCCAAAAATAAATGAAACATACACCTATTCAAAAAAAGCAGATAAAAATTCACTTGACGCCTTCTACTCATTCCAAATTAACAATGTAAGTGTAGACCAGCTATGGCTTGAAGTCAAAGAAACAGTGTCGGCAGCAATTAAGAGATTTATACGAAATATATTAACAAACGATGAAGCTGATCCTCCTTGGTATACCAAACACTTCAGAACAGTGTTGCAGAAGCAACAAAAAAAAAGCATGCCAAATTTAAATGGACATAAAATCTCCAAGATTGATGATCTTTTACAGAAGCTCAAAATTTAGCACAGACTTCAATGTGAGATGCTTATAATAGTTTCCACAGTGAAAATTAGTCTCAAAACCTGTCCTCACCTTTGATCCACATAGCAAAGATGTCATCAATGAATCTGAACCAGGTGAGGGGTTTAGGTGTCTGGGTTTTGAGGAAGGATTCCTTTAGATGGTCCATGAATACGTTGGTATAGGATACTGCCATGCAGGTGCCCATAGCTGTACCCCAGATTTTTTTGTAGGTCATGTCTTCCAAGGAGAAGTAATTGTGGATGAGGATATAGTTGGTCATGGCGACTAGGAAGGAGGTGGTTGATTTGGAATCCATTGGGCGTTGGGAAAGGTAGTGTTCAATAGCGATAAGGGTATGTGCATTAGGGATGTTAGTGTACAGGGAGGTGGCATCAGTAGTAACAAGCAGGGCACTGTGTGGTAAAGAGCCAGGAACTGTGCAGAGTCGGTGGAGGAAATGGTTGGTATCTTTTATATTGGAGGGTAGGTTCTGGGTAATAGGTTGAAGACGTTGGTCTACAAGAGGAGAGATTTCCTTGGTGTGGGCACAGTAATCGGCCACAAGGGGGCATTCTGGGAGATTACGTTTATGGACTTTAGGAAGCAATGTAGAAGGTAGGAGTGTGTGTTGTCGGTAGTGGTGAACAGAAAGATGGACTTGAGAGGTTCTGGGATGTACCTAACAATTTGAGTTGTGATTGGAGATAATGCTGGATTACTGGAATGGGGTAACTGTGGTAAGGTTTGTAGGTGGGAGTGTCTGACAGGTGGCAGCATCCTTCCACCATATAATCCTCATGTTTCAAAACAACAGTGCTGGAGCCTTTGTCCGCAGGTAAGATTGATTATAAGGTCAGGATAAGTTTTTAGATGGTGGACTGTGGCTCTTTCTGCAGATGTAAAGTTAGTTTGCCCATTGAGGGATTTGGGGAATAATGTTGAGGGAATGTTCGAGGTTAAGAAATTCTGAAAAATTAACAGGGGGTGCAAACAATCCTGTTGGAAGAACATCTGCAACTGAGCATTATAGCAGAGGTTGAAAATACCGCTTCTGTTGTAAATTACTTTATTTTCACATGACCGGTTTTGGACTGTTATAAGCCCATCCTCAGGTGTCATACTGGAATAATTTTCACGTGCTGCAACACACACAAAAAACTAAAAAACTTTTTTTTCTAAAAAGTTTTAAAAACTTATAAAAAACATTTAGAAACCATTGGTTGGGCTAGGTGCTGTGTAACCTATGTCAATGCCCAAGTGGCACCAGGCAGTACTGCGGACAACTGCCTGGGTAGGAAATAAATACAAATAATATCATGACACTTAACAGTGTGCTGTGGTCCCCAAGCGCCGCATATACTAGGTGCAGTGTGCTGCCTTTGAGTGCAGAACAGGGAGTAGCGGATGCGAACGAGGAGGCAAATTGGTAAACCAGAGTGGCGAAAGTGCTGCCATCTACTGACGGAGAGAAGAACGTGGGGTAAACCACTAAATTCAAATTGTGAATTGCCGCGCTAGTGGCCCAACGTTCTTCTCTCCGTCAGTAGATGGCAGCACTTTCGCCACTCTCGTTTACCAATTTGCCTCCTCGTTAGCATCCGCTACTCCCTGTTCTGTGCTCACAGGCAGCACACCATGCCTGGTACACACGGTGCTCGGGGACCACAGCACAGCGAAAGTGTCATATCATCATTTGCATATATTCCCTACCCAGGCAGTCGTCTGTAGTACTGTCTGATGCCACTTGCGCATTGACATATGTTTCAAAGCACCTAGCCTGATCGGCGGTTTTGAAATGTTTTTAAAAGTTTTTTAAACTTTTTAGGAAAAAATTGTTTTTTTTGTTTTCTATGTGTGTTGTGTGTGAAAATTATCTCCAGTCCTTTGTTATTTCCAGCATGACACCTGAGGATGGGCTTACAACAGTCTGAAACCGGTCATGTGAAAATAAAGTAATTTACAACTGAAGCAGTATTGTCAACCTCTGCTAATGGGGTGGTTTGGGGGCAGTGGGGGTGGATCATGGTTGAATGGAGGAGTGAACTGAGTTAGGCAATGTTCAGTATTGGTCTTTGGTTGAGTCTGATTGGTAGCATCTCCAGTGCAGGGACCGGGAGAAGAAGAGAAGGTCTTTAACAAGTCCTCTAGCATTGAATTTCGGGGTGTGGCAAAAGGTGCGGAGGCTTTTGGAAATTACTGATATTTCTGTGGGGATAAGGCTCCTGGAGGAAAGGTTCATGACTGTCGCAGGTCTGTTTAGGTTCTGGATTCTGTGTGATGGTGGGAGGGAGTTTTGAAGGGTAGCATAAGTGTAGTAGTTCTGCGAGACAGGGTTTGTCAGCTATGAGGGGTTGTGGGGAGGTTTGGAGATTGTTGAAGAGGTGGTAGACAGTGGTACTCCATGCAGGAGTAGGAAGTGAGCAGGATGAAGAGCGTTTTGAGGTAGTGTTGTTGATGTTGCTCAAGTTCCTGCAGGGCAAGAGTTTCAATGTGTGTTATGGGTTCCAGGAATTTGAGATTGCATAGCAGGAGAATTTTGTGGATGGAGAGAAGATATTGCAAAGAAGAGATTTGGGCTTGGTTGATATTGTTTTGCAGCACTATGTTTGTGAGGGCTAAGGATTGGCAGTATCGGAACAGCTTGAGATCATTGTGGAAGGAGGGGTGGCAGCTGGAGATGGGTAATTTGATGGTAAGGCCATTAGGGGGATTCCATGAGCCAAGAAACAATGCAGGAACAGTATGCGAGACTGGGATCTGGCTAGGGATAAGGATCCATGGTGGTGGAAAAACGCAAAAAATTACGTAAATAATGTAGAATTATGTCCGAAAAATTACACAAAGATACACCCAGATACATGTGAAAATTCACGAAAAGGATTAAATGAATGCAAAAGGGGGAAACAAGTTGAAATCTGAGGGAGTCGGCGATAATGAAAGGTAAAAACTCACTGAAATTGGTGATAATTCACAAGGATCAAAGTAAGGAATAACTAATAAAAAAATATATTACTGTGGGTAGCATTTCTGAGGATGGATAAATGTAAAGGAGGAGGACAGCAGATGTGACTGGATGGTGGAATTAGTGGTTGCGAACTGGGATAGAATGGAGAAAGTGGTTGGGGGGGGGGGGGGGGGGGGGGGTCATAGGATGAGGCAAAAGATCGTGTGGCACCGAAATGGTGCGGGAGTTAACATGCAGGAAATGATGCAGGGACAGTGATCAATTTGAAAGTGTTGTTGTTGTTGTTGTTGTTGTTGTTGTTGTTGTGGTCTTCAGTCCAGAGACTGGTTTGATGCAGCTCTCCATGCCACTCTATCCTGTGCCAGCTTCTTCATCTCCCAGTACCTACTGCAACCAACATCCTTCTGAATCTGCTTAACACTACGATTTTTACCCTCCACGCTGCCCTCCAATACTAAATTGGTGATCCCTTGATGCCTCAGAACATGTCCTACCAACCAATCCCTTCTTCTGGTCAAGTTGTGCCACAAACTTCTCTTCTCCCCAATCCTATTCAGTACTTCCTCATTAGTTATGTGATCTACCCATTTGAAAGTATAGGATTAATTACATCGGCGGGAGTACTGTGGGGCATAAGATGTTGCACCATCAATCAGTGTGGTCTTATAGCTATCTGTTGTGCACGGCTGAGACAGTTGATGCTGCTCATAAGTAGAGTGTGCAGTGCAGTTTGCAAGGTGACAAGAGAAACACAGGAAAGAAGAGACAGAAGAACAGACATTGAGTATAGTGATGCAAAAAAAAAAAAAAATAGTAACAAAGTAAAACAGCACTGGGTTAGGATCGAATGAAAGCCGTCAGGCAAAAATCCAAGATGGAATATATGACAAAGAAAGGTGCTCCTCACCATCTAGTGGAGACGCTGAATCGCAGATAGGCACAACAAAAAGACTCTCACAATTATAGCTTTCGGCCGTTAAGGTGTTTGTCAGCAATAGACAGGCATATGACTTGATAAAGACCGTCTCTCCTTCTGCTGGTCACCACCAACCCTACCAATCAGACTCAACTAAAGACCAATATTAAACATTGCCTAACTCAGTTCACTCCTCCATCCAACTATAATCCACCCCCACTGCCCCCAAACCACCCCATGTTAACATCCAGAATTTCTTAACCTCAAACCTTGCCTGACCATCAGCCCTCAAATCCCTCAACATGTAAACTAGCCGTACATTGCCAGAAAGAACTGCAGTCCACCATCTAAAAACTGATCCTGATATTATAATCCTGCCTGCGGACAAGGGCTCCACCATTGTTGTTTTGAACAGCAAGGATTACCTTGTGAAAGGACTTCGATAGCTGTCTGATACTTCAGCCTACAAACCTTGCCACAGTGACCCCATTACAATAATTCAGCAGGATCTCCAGTCACTACTCAAATCCTTAGGCCCATCCCAGAACCTCTCCCTCTCTGCTCCCCCCTACCACTCCCAGCCCTCCTACCTTCTACATGGTTCCTAAAGTCCGTAAACCTAATCACCCAGGACGCCCCATTGTGGCCAGTTACTGTGCCCCCACTGAGAGAATCTCTGCTCTTGTAGCCCAACACCTTCAACCTATTACCCGGAACCCACCCTCCTATATAAAAGATACCAAACATTTCCTCCGCCGACTCTGCACAGTTCCTGTCCCTGTACCACACAGTTCCTCGCTCATCACTATTGATGCCATCTCCCGGTACACTAACATCCCTTACGCCCATGGCCTTACTACAGTTGAACAGTACCTTTCCCAACGCCCAACGGATTTCAAACCAACCAGCTCCTTCCTAGTCATCATGACTAACTATATCCTCACCCACAATTACTTCTCCTTGGAAGGCATTACCTTCAAACAAATCTAGGATACGGCTATGGGCACCACCTGGCACCATCCTATCCCACATATTCATGGGCCATCTAGAGGCATCCTTCCTAAAAACCCAGAATCCTAAACCCTTAATGTGGTTCAGAGTCACTGATGAAATCTTTGCTATCGATCGACGGATTGAAGGTGAGGACACCCTATCCACATTCCTCCATAACCTCAACAACTACTCACCATTTGCTTTACCTGGTCCTACTCAACCCAACAAGCCACCTTCCTAGATGTTGACCTCCACCTCAAAGATGGCTACATTAGTAGCTACTAACCACTAGCAATACTTCAACAGCTGCCACCCATTCCATACCTAGAAGTCCCTTCCATACAGCCCAGCCACCCTAGGTCTTCACATCTGCAGTGACAAGCAGACCCTCTTGAAATATACCAAGGGTCTCGCTGAAATCTACACTGACTGTAATTATCCTCCCAACCTTGTAGCAAAACAAATTGCCCATGTCTTATCTTTCCAGTCTCTCACCACCTCCCAAAGTCCCACCGTCCAGCCACAGAGGATCATTCCCTTCGTAATTCAGTACCACCCAGGCATGGAGTAACCGAATTACATTCTCCACCAGGGTTTAAATTACCTGTTGTTGTGCCCTGACATGAGAAATGTCCAGCCCACTATCCTTCCCACCCCTCCGACAGTGGTAATCTGCCGTCCACCGAACCTACACAATGTACTTGTCCATCCTTACACAGCCCCTGTTCCCAATCCCCTACCTCATGGCTCATAGCCCTGTAATAGACCTAGATGCAAGACGTGTGCCATACATCCTCCCATCACCACCTACTCTAGGCCAGTCACTAACATCACCTATCCCATCAACGGCAGGGCTACCGGTGAAACCAGTCATGTGGTGTAGAAGCTAAGCTGCAACCACTGTGCTGCATTCTGTGTATGCAAGCTGTCTGGCCCCATGAATGGCCACTGACAAACTGTGTCCAAGAAACAAAGAGAGCCACACTGCCAAACATGATTTCCTTCATGTCAGTGATTGTTTCATACCCTGTGCCGTATGGATCGTTTCCACCAATACCAGCTTTTCTGAATTGCACAGGTGCGAACTTTCCTTGCAATACAGTCTACGATCCTGTAACCCTCCTGACACCAACCTTCATTAGTCACTGTCCTCACCCATCCAGCCCCTTCGATGTTCCCATTCCATCACTACACAGCTGTCACTCCACTATCATACCCAGTCTTTTTAATTCTCTCCTTTTCCACTGCTCCCCCCCCCCCCCTCCACCCACACCACCTCTCCCTTGTCCACAGTCTAACCTGCAGCACTTCGCTGTCTGCTGCCCTCACCATACTATCCCTTCCCCTCCCCCTCTCCACTCCAGCCTCCTCCTTACCCCTACCCAACTGCCGCTCTCATAAAGCACTGGTGCTGCTGCTCACAGTGTGTTCTCAGTTGCCTGAGGCTACAGCTGTGTGTGTGCATGTGCACACATGCTTGCAATGCAGTGCCTCCATTATATGGTGAGTAGGAACTTTCCTTCTCATAATTTTGTTACATTCCATACTGGATTTTCTATTGTTTGATAAATCATTAACAACAACATGTTACTGTTTTTCTGAAATATACAATAGCAAATGATTTGCTTGAAGGTGTAAAAAGGTTGTTGGGTTTGGAAAACTTAAAAAAAATTAGCAGTTGTCAATAAATGGATCAAACATGAATTTAAAACTTTTAAATGACTTTAACAAGGTATCAGAAGAATCCTTAGATTGTCTACAACTGATACAGATTGGTATCTGCAGTTTCCACGTATTACGACACTTTCAAATGGTCATATCCAAAACTAATTGGGAAATTGTCATTTTTAGTGTGCTTTATTATTTATTTCATGATTCACCTATGCAGGGGTCACAATAGACTGAGATAACTGGATCTTTGTCTTTTCCTATGTCATTTTCTGGAACAAGATGGGACAAAATCACCAATGCAGCTGAAAAAGCTGTGGAAATTTTTGGACATATTATGTTACTGAGATAAACAAATGGAAAACTATTTCCCAGTCATAAAGTATCAGTCATTTGTGAAGCTTTCAGTGACAAACTGTTAGTTCCATAACTGACATTCTTCAGTCCAACAGCATACTTGTTGGAACCACTTTTACTCGATTTTCAGAGTGATGTCCCAATGGCTCCATTTCTTTATGATGTGCTACATAGTCTTATGAAAATTGTGTGCAGTGAGGTGTGAAACTAGAAGTCTTGAAAAACAAAAACTCATCTTTAACAATGGATATAAAGGATATAAAGAATTTCATTACATTGATAACGTTCAGTGTGACCTTCGCCACAAGAAGTACATTGAAAAAAATTAGAAATGTATCTGAAGATGAAATATTGTTGCTAAAGGAAAATATGTGAACATGCATTGTTGGCATAATAGAGATGTTGCGAGAAAGATCGCCGTTCAAATACAATTTAACATGTGCAATTTCCTGCTTGAATCCAAGAACTGCATTAAACCAGGAAGTAGCTCAGAGAAGATTGGCAGCATGTTTTGAAATTTTGGTGTCAAATGGAAAAATGTCGGGTTCAAAGGCAGACCATGTCAAACTTGAATTTGTGAAGGTCTACAGGAAAAGAAAAATTGAAGATGAGATTAAATGTTACAAGAGAAGTAAAAATCACCTTTAATTCTAAATTAATGTAATCAAATTATCTTCAAAGATTTTATTTCGTCTCATTGTCTCTGCAGAGCAGTACCATGGGAAGCAAGGAGAGGATGTACTTTGGTGGCCACTATCCTCTTTCTGTAACACAGACTGCATGCATAGATTAACTAGGTACTTTATTCATAAGAATGGAAAATTTACTTAAGATATTCGTTATGGTACATGCTCTTCTTTATCGTCCGCGTGAACCTCACTGCTGGTGAAGTACAATTATAGTTGCTATGTGCCGCCTGTCTCTAAGATAGTGGCGGAGCTAATGGCTACAGCAATTCCTGCTGAGCTGTGACTGATGACACTGGAACTTAATCAGTTCGACAGACTCAAACAGACCCTCCCTCCAGTCTGTCACGGCGATCCTAAATACTGGTGGCTGAGGGGGTGTTGGTGGCGCGTTTCCTGTGACTCTGTCGTCGGCCTCTGTCTGTCGTCTTACAGCATCTATGCCGCATGGTGTGCTGGTACCAGCGAATGTCAACACAAAAGCCATACCCAAAATTCCAAGATTTTGTGCATATTATTAAAATAATTTCACATGGGATTACTTCTGTTGCTCAAATCTTTTCTGTAAACTCTGAAATTATAGTTGAAAATAAAACAGAAAATGGCCATATTGCTCAGAGGTACATATGTGACGCAATCCAGAACACAGAGTTGACAATTTAATCATAGACAAAAGGTTTACACCCTATTTTCACAATGCACATTCTTTGTACAAAGACAATATGAAACATAAGGTGAAGGATGGTGAAAGAGGAGGAATGATTATTGAAGAAACGAAAGTAAGCTGAAATCAAAGAATTAGAAACAAAAAGAGCACATATGAGATCTGTAAAAAAAAATTCTAGAACATTTGTAATTTCACACCTAAGGTGTGTTGGAGCAAAATACAGTTGGCATCTCTGCAGATGACTGTTTAATGCGTAACTGCTGGAAATTTCATTGTTGTATGTCTCTTAGTTATTATTTAGTGCTGTATTGAGTAAAACGTTGTCACACAGTTTGCGAATTTTGAGATGATAGAAATATAGGAGCAAAGCACCTGCATTAAATTTTGCATGAAACTCTAGAAAACCTTTACAGAGACACACCAAATGATGCAGGAAGCCTATGGTGATGAATGCTTGAGTCATACTTGGTGGTATGAATGGTTCACATGGTTTAAAAATGGCTGGGCAAAAATTGAAGGTGACTCTCATTCAGGAAGCCTTCCACCATTTACCAACGACGTTCATGTCAGGAACGTCAACGAAATTGTTCATGCCAATCAAAGACTGACTGCCTGAGGGGTTGTAGAAGAATGTAACATTTCAGTTGGATCATGTCATGAAATCCTGACACAGCATCTTGGAATGCATCATGTTGCTTCCAAGTTTGTCCCACGGCTCACGAGAGATCAGAATTATATACGCCTCGCAATCTGTTAAGAGCTTTTAGATCACACAATTGAGGAAGAGATGTTCCTTAAGAGAATCATAACTGGTGATGAGACGTAGGTCTATGGATATGTTGTTGAGACCAAGGTTCAATCTTCACAATGGGTCAGGAAAGGTTCTCAATGACAAAAACCTCATCAGCTCAGGTTAAATGTCAAAGCCACACTGATAATTTTCTTTGACTTTGAAGGGTTAGTCCATCATGAGTTCCTGTCACAGGGATAAACTGTTGATCGAAGGGACTGTTAGGATGTGTTGGGACTACTGCGAGAAAATGTTAAGAGTGGCCTGAAATGTGGTGAGTCAATTCATGGCTCTTGCATCACGATAGTGCATCCACACCGTCATCCCTGTTGGTGCGTGACTATTGCACAAAAAATGAAATCACTGTGCTGCCTCATCCTCCATACTCTCTGACCTGATTTGCAACAATAGATGAGATAAAAAAAAATTCGCAGGCAGCACTTTGCGTGAACCAGCAAGAGGCATCCCAAGACTGCTTCCGGAAGTGAAACTATGTTGGAAGCAGTGTATCAACGGTGGAGGAGAGTATTTTGAAAGAGACCATGCGCCATAAATAAAAGATAAACATAGAAAAATTTTGTGAACAAAGTTCCGGAAATTTTTGTACAGACCTCGTATGTTGTGTCAAGCTTCAAAGATTTTGGCAGAGATAGAAAATTTAAAGAAATGACTTCTTCATCTTTATCATGACAAATTTCTACAGTGTGTTCTCTTGAATCAGCAAGTTACAATGTGTCTACATTTGTAAAAACAGAATTTGTAATTTTTTATTTTTTGTTGCCTGTAAATTAATGTATAGTATTTAATATTTTAAAAATGTTTCAATTTGTGTCTGTGATTTATACTACTAAAGAAATAACTTGTAATTAATAATGCATATTCTAAAAGTTATCAATATAAAATTTTGAAAAAATGTTTGTCTCAAATTTTTAAAGGAAAGTAACATGGAACAAAGCTGTCTTGAAAACCTGGAAAACCCTTTATTTGAAAATGATCAGTGGCTGGACCCCCTGAAGATGGATTAAAATTTAAATTATTAGTAATCCAATGGAGATATTCATATCAGATATACATTCTTCCATGTTCAACATACTGCTAAAATCTTACTTTGGGTCATTCACCATTTTCATGCTACACGGCTTCAGAGTTGAGGGACAATCAGTTGGGACAGTTTTTCAACCATTTTGTAATGGTAATAAATTTTGAACAAATAAAGGTTATTGAGTGACCTTTAACAGTTTGCAGAGAAGTTAGTTGCGTGATAACTTCTACTGAACTACAGATGATGAGTATTCAGGAAGTTACTTATGTATTAACATCCAACAATTTTTGTTACCAAATTCTGAATTTTTCATGTCATTTTGCTAAATATTATTCTCTGTTATTTTATTTATTTTTGTGTCATTAGAAAGAGCAAGTGTTCTTGTACTTGAAAAGTTTTTAATTTTGTTAAGGAGATACTCTGAACCAGGCCTGTTCAGGAGGCAACTATACAATCATGAGCGCTCACGCTCACTTGCTACCTAGGTAGCATATGACAGGCAGTTGCATGGAAAATTTCATAATAAAATAAGTCTTGTAAACTTGTATAAAAATTTTCTATGTAATAAATTACTAACAGTTCAAAATTTTGCAGCTACTATTACGTTGATGTTCAGACCTGCATAATTGTGTGAGCCACTTTTATCTGCAGTGAAGAGATTCAAATCTACCCACAGCTCATGCACAGGTTGTAACGTAGAAGCTTATCTTTGCGTTAACATTACACAGAGAATTCTGCCAGATATTGCTGGTTTAGTGAAAATCAAAATAAGTAGAACTTGTCGACATCCAGTGTTTTTTATGTTTAACGTGTGAATAAAATAGTCAAGAAATAAAAGTTGTCATTTTAAACTTCATCAGAAAAGACATTCATCGTAAGGCTGCATCGATCGTAAGAAATATATTTCATACTTAGCTACCTCATGTCCTTATTGTCATCAGTTAAGACACATAAGTTTCATTGCATTGTAATTTCTGCTAAGTGTGAAAGCCATTATTTAGCTACAGCAAAGCATTAAATTTACTTGGAACTAACTACTAACTAATAAATTGGTTGAGAAAAGTTTCTCATGATGAGCTACCTTGTTCAGATTCCTCTTATGCAAGGTGGTAGGTCAGAGCCAACAACTGGATCCATCCTTAAAAACACTAATGGGGCACCTGTGTGCTACAACACCTTGTAAACAAATTTTATTTTTATTACAGGCTATACAACTAAGTTGTCGTTAATCTGCTGATTGTATTTTTGGACTAAAAGTGACTAATTTTGTGGCTATAATAACAACAACAACAACAAACCACACACACACACACACACACACACACACACACACACACACACACACACACACACACAGGCTACCACTAATGTATAGATCGTCGTACAGATGTACTTAAAGTTCTCGACATACCCACACATTGTTACTTCCAGACACATTCACTAGCTAACATGTTGCACCTTTTAGTAGATAGTGGTAGCCACCAACAATCATCACGCCAACAACCATGCTGCCACCAGAAATTAAAACTCAGTACGCATAAGTCACTGCGCATCCGAAAACAATTGTGTGTTGATCTGACTAGTGCTTGAAGCAAATTTTTACAATCGTCTAGATGAATGGTATGCTATTCTCGTTTTAATTATAGTCAATAAATTAGTCACTTTGAATCAAAGGACACAAAGGTTGTTGATGTGGTAATTTTTGATGATTGCCACCAACAATCAAAGCAATGTGGTTGTTAGTCAGTGCGTGTCTGGAAATTATATAAGTGGCTGTATGTACTAGCAGAAGTATGTTTCCTCATAATTATAGCCTTTTACCATGCAGGGATCACACTGTTGACCCATTGCTGCCATGTCCTTACATATGGCTATGATTAGGTGTCTGTCCATTTGGGTGTACTAGCACCCTGGGCATTGGCCATCATGCCAGGTGACCTTTGGTTTAGTTGGATGATGACCTTTTAAGAGATCCCTTGTTTGTAGTAGGCAGCATTGTGGTGGATATTTGGTGTCATGAAATGAACAGAGCTATCAGCCAGTGGCCACTAGGTACCAGCAGCCTCTTCAGACAGGGTACAAAGTTCAGTGCCTGTCATCCTGTCAGTAGGGAGTTGCCCTCTTTGGTCTCAACAATGAGTGAACAACAAAACCGTCCATCTTGCAGATGGTCGTTTGCCTCACTTCCTGATTTTTGCCTGAACAGATGGAGGGCCCTTTCTTTCTATTAAGCCAATGATGTTTGTATAATATGCGGAAAACATATGAACTCTCTTGCTCTAGCAAATTATGAAGTGGTTCCATCTCAAGATGGCAAACACTACCCAGTCTTGGGTGTTATTCTTTTGTAAACAACTTTGTGATGTGACTGTTACCATGGTACCCCATGAAAACCACAACATAGTACATGATTAATTTTTCACCAGAAATGAAAACTACAAATGGGCGAAGAACTGCATGACCACTTGATGAGGTGGAGGATCCACTTCATTCATTGTGGGCATGGAGACTCACCAGACAATAATATGGGGATTTGCTTCCAGAGAAGATCAAAATCATGTTATCACTGCATTGCGAATCCATATTTCACACCGCTGATATGGTGCTTTAAATGCCAGTGTTTTGTACATACGCCTTACCAGTGCACATGTGACCACAGTTTGTGGCGGCTGTGGCTGACCACTTGACAAAAATTAACCATGTGTGCTATCATCTGTCTGTATCAGTTGCAGGAATGACCACCCTCCCTGACTCCTGAAGTGTGCTAACCTACTCAGTGAATCCAAAATACAGGAATTTGAGGTCACAGATTGCCTCCAATATTTTGAAGCTCAGATAAAATATCAGCTTTTGGCGCTACTGTGGCTGCAGCATCGCTGCTTGGGCAATTCTGCCAGGGGTGCAGAATCACCTCGGTATGGCTCCAGCTATAGATCCTAGCCTCCTGGCGCCAAATATTGTGTAAGCAAGTGGGCAGGAGGGGGGAGAGACAGCAGAGTTTGCTGAGGTGCGGTGAAGGAAGTTGTACGTAAATTGCTCCATCCTCCGGGCCCACTGAAGCTGGCTCTACGCGATGCTACAGCTAGGAATGAAGCCGAGGAAGGGAAACTGGTTGGTCGTGTCACTGTGACTGCAGTTTTGAAGCTGGGGGTGTGGAGGGAGTAAGGGCCACCTGATGCTGGCTGCTGGCCCTGATCCAATGGCCAGGCTATAGACAGCACAGAGCAACGTGGTGTCTGTGTAGCAGTGCAGTGGAAACTAGGCCTGATTACCTCTGGTTTGTGTCACCTGTACTACATAAGACTCATGTCATTCTCAATCTGTTTTATATAATACTGAAAAAATTCACCAAATAAAATTAAACAATAGAAAATCCAGGATGGAATGTAACGATATTATGAAAAAAAAAAAAAAAAAAAATTGCTACTCACCATATAGCAGAGATGCTGAGTTGCAGGTAGGTACAACAAATAGACTGTCACAACAGAGCTTATCGGCCAGTGAGGCCTTCGTCAAAAATTCACACATGCACACACGCAAACGCAACTCGCACACACAACTGCAGTCTCAGGCAACTGAAACCCCCACTGCTACAGTGTGGTTTCGGTTTCTTGAGACTGCAATTTTGTGTGTGTGTGTAAGGCTTTACTGGCCGAAAGCTCTATATGTGACAGTCTTCTTGTTGTGCCTATCTGCGACTCAGCATCTCCGCTATATGGTGAGTAGCAACTTTCCTTTACATAATATTGTTACACCAAATAAAATTATATCACAAAATTTGTGATGAGGGCCAGTTCCCTCTGGCCCTTAAAAACGAGTTGCTCTGAATCAAGCACAGTAAGAAAGAATGCCAAGATTGCTACATCTGCTTATTGGATATGTATGTCTCTTCTTCCCATGTATGGACCAAGCTCCATAGTCTTTCAAATGAATAAAAGATAGGTTGAGGACATCTCCTTGTCCTATACTTCCTGTCGTGCCTAATTATATAATGAACCTTTCACAGATTGGGAATTGCTTCAGGCTCATGACTCATCACACAATATACCCAGCCTCTAATTAGACTCGTAATGAAGTAATCCAACATTTGGCTGGTACTCAAAGACTGTTACTCAGCGTCTCCAATAGTATTTGGGTAGAAGGTGTTTCCCCGTCACAGTGGTGAAACAGTACCATCATCTTAATACTTAAGCCAAGCAAAAACCCCACTTCCATTGACAACTACTGACCATTTAGCCTCGCCAGCATACTCTGCAAACTACCAGAAAGGAAGGTAGCCCAGTGATAATGCTATGTTATCGAATTGTAAAGCCTTTTTCCCCGGTATCTGCGTGATTTTGAAGAGAGGCGTTCTGCAATTGACCATCTGGTTAGGTTGGAATCAACAATTTGATAGGCTTTTCTAAATACCAACACCTCATTGCAGTCTTTTTTGACTTACGTAAGTCATATGACACTCCAGAATCACATTTTACTTGCCCTTCATGACTGGGGCTTTGAAGGATCCCTACGAACTTTTCTTCATAAATTTTTGTCCCACGAGTTGTTTTAGAATTGGAAAATTACTCACCTCCACACTGGTCTAAGAGAACAGAATCATGCAGGGCACTTTACTGAGTATTACACTGTTCCTCATCTCCGTCAATGAGCTAGTGAGCTCTGTCAGACTGCAGCTTAACCATGCACTGTACGTTGATGACTTGGGCATCCGCTCAGACCCTTTCTCATGACTTCCAGTTGTCTCCTGCAAAAACTCAAGTGATGCATTTCTGTCACCATACCACTGTCCATCCTGACCAAGACCTATAGGTGGATACTCAGTTCTTGGACATTATTACACAATCCTGACTTTTGGGACTCCTCACTGATAAAAAGCTGATATGGGTGCCCCATGTTTGTCAATTAAGACTAACAGCATGCTTAATGCTCTCTACTTCCTTTCCCATGCCTCTTGGTGAACAGGTAAAGCTACTCTTCTCCATATAGATCCTAGTCTCATCTTACCTGAGCTATGGATGCCATATTTATGATTCGACTGCACATTCAGCTTAGAAACCATTGGCTCCAGTCCATCATTATAGAATAAGAGCCGGCCGGTGTGGCCGTGCGGTTCTAGGCGCTTCAGTCTGGAACCGCGTGACCGCTACGGTCGCAGGTTCGAATCCTGCCTCGGGCATGGATGTGTGTGATGTCCTTAGGTTAGTTAGGTTTAATTAGTTATAAGTTCTAGGCGACTGATGACCTCAGAAGTTAAGTCGCATAGTGCTCAGAGCCATTTATAGAATAAGACTCTCCACATGCACCTTCAGGACTAATCCCATACAGTCTCCTTGCCAAATGGTGGGAGGTGGGAGGGGCTCTTTCCTCTTCATTTCCAATGGTACAACTCATGTTCACTTGTTCAGTCACTATCTGACAACTTCCTGATCATCCAGCGTATCAAAACCTTTTTGCATACAAGGGTCATTAATCCCCCTGATACCTGGCTTTATGTGGAATTGCCAGTTGGAATATCCCTTGGAGACCTTCACCTGATCTCCTTAGAATGTGCTCCCCATGCTTTGCCACATAACTGCCCCATCCCCTGCCTTTGCTAGTACCTGAACCACAAATTAGAACTGATCTATTTCAAGGTCCTAAAGATTGTCACCGCATGATGGTTGGTTGGTTGTTTCGGGGAAGGAGACCAGACAGTGAGGTCATCGGTCTCATCGGATTAGGGAAGGACGGGGAAGGAAGTCGGCCGTGCCCTTTGAAAGGAACCATCCCGGCATTTGCCTGGAGCGATTTAGGGAAATCACGGAAAACCTAAATCAGGATGGCCGGACGCGGGATTGAACCGTCGTCCTCCCGAATGCGAGTCCAGTGTCTAACCACTGCGCCACCTCGCTCGGTGTGTCACCGCATGAGCTTCCAGTGCTGTTACACTGAGTTCTACAGCAGTATCAGGGTCCTACTATCATTTACACTGGAGATTCTAAAATCATGGTTAGGGTGGAATACACATTGCCTACCAGTCAGGAACAACATTTGTTGCTGGAAATGTTTAGTCTTTTATAGCAGAGTTGATGGCTTATGTTTAGTTGAACAAACCTCCTTTAACCACATTTTCATTTGTAATGACTCAATGCGCAATCTGCAGGCTATTGATTGATGTTACTCTTTGATGTTAGTTGTACTGCCTGCTCAGTTATCTTTCTCTGGATCCAAAGTTGTGGACATCCCAGGGAATGAACTGGCCAGTTATTTGGCTAGAGAAGTGGTTACTCACCCATAATTTGTTTTGACTACCCCACGTGCGTGTTTTTAGGTGCATATAAGACCTCTCATCATTCGGAGATGGAAACTCTGGTGGGCCATTGTCCTGTGTAATAAATGCCATGCTATAAAGGAGACTCCTGCTATTGGTGTGTGATCCTCCTCCTGTTGCTCCCAGGAGTAGTCCACCATCCTATGTGACCTCAGCTTTGATCATACCAGATTAACCAATAGATTTATTTTATATAACAAACCAGCCCTATACTGTGGTTGCAGAGCCTTGCAGACAGTAGCTCACATTCAGATGGAATACCCCCTCCTCCTGGCTCTCCATGCTAAGTATAGTTTTCTGGATTCTTTGCTTCCTAATATTCACAGACAATTCACAGGCAGTTGAACTGATTCTCCATTTTCTTCATGGAAAGTGGTTTGAATTCTCAGATATAATGTTTTAAACTACTTTCTGGGTTGGGTGAGGTTGTTTGGTATTGGTGTGTCTCCTGTAGCATTCTAGGTGTGGGGATCCTCAACTGCACCACCTTTGTCAGCTGCTGTGGTCAGTTTTAACTGCTTTTAGACGTGGTTAGCCCTTTTTTTTTCTACCCCATTCTGTTGTCTTTTTTAGAGATAGCATTTTGATGCTATACCCCTCTTTGACTGTAATGGTTCAGGGATGGGATGGCTGTGAGGGGATGAGCCCCATCTCATGCAGAGCCCCAGGGGTCACTCACCTGGCCTTGACGCACCTGCAACCTAATTATTATTCTCGTCTTATTTTATAATTGTCGGAATGGCTAATGTCTCTTAGGTTTTTAACCTTCTTACATTTACTATTACTAATCTCCCAATTAGAAGGCTCACTGTCTTCTCTCTCACTTGTGTTGTCATGTGGTTGAGTGCAGGTGACTTTTCTCTTGTTGTAGGTGACCCTGGCAGATCCCTCATTTGCTCTGACATTTGTACTAGCCCATCCGTCCCATATACTTTTACGTCCTTTTAAATTATGCCTCAGCTCTGTCATCAATATTGCTTTCAGGCTCTTGATTTTCCTGTTCCTTTATACTTCTCTAACTGAGTCAAATTTTTGTCTGATGTCACTAACTGTAGATGAACTGCCTCTTGACCAAGGGACTGATGGTCAACTTTAGTTCCTTAAATCCCAGTCAACCTAGAGTGTTCACTTGTTTTCACTAAACTGCATAAGACTGGTGCAGTGCCCTTCAGTCATATTTCATCTGAATGTGTAATTTAACACTGTGTGGATGAAGTAGAAGATATTAATCAGTTAGTAGAACACACTCCTTCAACAAGCACATACAAAATTCCTACACAAATCAAGAGTTCCACATGCAGGAATATAACAGACATTACATATGCATGGACTCTATGCTTATCATTTACAGCAGATTCAACACCTTCAAGGAAGAGATGAAAGAAGACAATTGAAATTTGGTGTCAGCTGATTTCAAATCATAAAATAATCTCATTAATACTTTTTACTGATGAAACCACTTTCACCTGCGATTATACTGGTAACATTTGTAACGCACCCTGGTTGCATGACAAAATCCCAAATGCTTGTTTGGAGAAAAATTTTCAAGAATGCATCTATGTAGAGATCACTATCCATATGTCGATTGATCAGTAGACCCATCCACATGTGTATGAGCAGTAAATCCATGTGTGTTCCACCAGTAGTAAACTGTATGCTTATCCAGATGTTTGCAAAACCACAGTCTATCAGTACACTGCAATGCTAATGGGCTCACAGCAGGCCAAATCCACCAGACAGTTGTCAGTTGCCACATGTAGTTGTACTAGTGAGAGCTGTGGATGGGCTGGTCCTTACAATCAGTCTGGTGAACTGATTAGCCTATGAAGGGGGTCTGAAATACGTAGTGTAGTATGGTAGATTGGGCCTGTTGTGTTACTGGCTTGTCTTCCAGAGCCCCATTACCTACATTTGGTTGAAAACTAGCTTCCTTAATTATTGGAAGAGGTTCCTATGGCTACAAGCTGGGTACATTCTTCCAACATGAAGGGACCACTGCACATTCTAGTGACGCACAATCTAAACCTAAGATCTCCCAGAATATGGATCAGTAGAAATGCTTAAATTTCTTGGCTGCCCAGGTCATGTGACCTTACTATCAAGTATTTTGCCTGTAGTGATTGTTCAGATTATGAATAGTGCTGCTCTCATAAAAAAATAAAGACAACCTCGGATGAGCTACAAAACTTGGAGCTGGAATTTATGAATATAAGTTTTGAACTTAATCACTCACCTGTGCTACACATTCTATGACTATTTTGTTTGGTTCATACTGTATTTGTGTAACAAATAAAAATTGGACACATTACATGGAATGTTTTATTCGAAATGGTCTGCATTACCCTCTCCTAAAATGTTAATGGTTCCTGCTGAAACAGCCTGGACATTGTAATCAAAGAGATGTTTAAATCTAGGGGACATTGTGGAATGATAAGAAGGTGAAAGGTGAAACAAGTGTAGATTATTGTTTGTACCTAATTTTCCTTAAGAAATTTTTCATTATAGGTTTACCTTTATGTGTTGTTGTATTTCTGATTTTTTAAATTTTGTATTTTTTCTCATTTAGGAGGTCTGGCCAAGGTGGCTTCTTCCTGCCTCTCAGTGGCGGTGTTGATTCTTCCAGCTGCGCCTGCATTGTTTACTCAATGTGTACACAGGTAGTTTCGGCTGTACAAAAAGGAGGCAAGTCTCAGATATACTAAGTTACAGTTACCTGTAAAAAGAATTTTTGGATGCCGTTATGGGATGGTAGATACCAGTTGTAATTGTGTATCAGTAAATATGTAGTGTTTACCTAGAGAAAAATTTAGAAAAATGGAAGGGACCTACTTTTTACTGTTGGTAGCACAGTGTTTTTTCTGCTGCCTCTTAAGAGGCATTCTGTAACACAGGGAGATATTGGTTGTTGGTACTAACACCACCTTCACCCCCCCCCCCCCCCTCCTCCTCCTCCTCAAAAAAGGAAGTCGAAAGTGCGTTTTTCATTCCAAAACCAATCAGGTTTGTTCATTCATAGTGTTCTGTAGATTCCATAAAGGAGGAGAATGTTCTGGAATGTGGAACAAGTCAAGATATACATCAACAAGAGATAATGACGTCCTAAAAACTGCATATATATTCTTTTTCAACAATTTTTTTTTTCTTTTAATATTTGAAATCAGATCAGCATTCACTCTGCTACAGAGTGAAAATTCATTCTGGAAACAATCCCCTAGGCTGTGGTTAAGCCATTTCTCCACTGTACCCTTTTTTCCAGCAGTGCTTATCTCACAATGTATGTAAGAGAACTTTCACAAAGTTTGGAAGATAAGAGAGAGGATCTGACAAATTAAGGAGTGAAAGTGGGTCATGAGTCATGCTTGGATAGCCCAGTTAGTGGAGCACTTGTCTGTGAAAGGACACGCAGTTTCCATCTGCCAGGAAGTTTTGGCATTGCTGTTGTGTATATACAGTGTCACTGATATTCAGCCACTATGCCACTTGGAGTGCCAAATTAGTGATGCTAAGATGATATGGGTAGTTTAAAAATGTCTTTAGCAGAGCATCTCTTATGCAGATGCATTGTTGCCTCAAAAAGAGAACTGAAAATTCAGCTTCATGTTTTGTGAAAATTGTAGCACTAAAGGTTATTGACTTGTGATATTGATCAGTTTCATGTTATTCTTCAGTCAAAACACTGGATTCATTCAACTCTCCATGCCAATCTGTCCTGTGCAGGTATCTTCGTCTTCATATAACTGCTGGAACCTGCTCAGTTAGTATGTGTGGTATTTTTAGGCTGCTTAAATGTATTTCAAAATTTCTCTCACAAAAATTTGGTTATTTGTGTATGTAAAATGTTGTGAATACCTCTCTTCCCACTTACAGCACTGAGTATTAATCACCTGAACATCATCCGCCCCCCTGGTAGCAGAGTGGTCGGTGCGACGGAATGTCATACCTAACAGCCCGGGTTCGATTCCCGGCTGGGTCAGAGATTTTCTCCGCTCGGGGATTGGGTGTTGTGTTTTGTCCTTATCATCATCATTTCATCCCCATCGACACCCAAGTTGCCAAAGTGGCGTCAACTCAAAAGATTTGCACCAGGCGAACAGTCTACCTGACGGGAGGCCATAGCCACATGGCATTTCCATTTTTTTTACCTGAACATCAGTTGATGTAACATATCATCAGAGTTTGGCAAAAATGTGAAGTTTCCCTTATTTTCATTCTGTTTTTCATAATATTACAATTTTGGAATTTTGATATGTGAATTTAATTGTATTTTAAAAATGTGGTAGTCTGCAGTTCTAATATATTGTACAGCATTTTCCCATAAATTTTACTGGAAATTTTGGGTAATAAAGAAATAGTAAATGAGTGTGTCTGTTGACTTATGTTTATTTCTCATTCAGTTGTAAAAGAAGTGTGTTGTATGTGCAGTGTCTACTCAGTCTGAATGTAGTTATTGTTTGTCACCAACACTAAGATTGATTTGATACAATTCTTAATTCCTGTCAGTCGCCATGCAATACTTTCTAGTCCTTGTATGTCCCTCTGGGGTCTTTGTTCTTTATTTGTTCTTCTTCCAGGATAGCAAATGTCATATACTTCATAGAGAGTCTCTTGTCCAAGTTTAACATTTAGCCATCCAACATGTCCACATGCTATGCTTACCATCACCTTCATTTTATTTTTGTTTCATTGTGTATTAAAGTTGTCATATAGTACAGGTTCCTTGACTGTAAAGTAGCATGTCTTCCATTTTAGTGACCACTGCTGCGTCACAAGAAAACTGTATCATGATGACCTGTTATTGATGACAAACAACTTCCACAATGAGATAGTACTGTACTTAACCTCATTCAGAATGGTTACTCTGATAAGCAGATTTGTCATACCTTGGAGTGTGGACAGTCACCAGAAACACATGAAGATGCATGTGAAACAGTTGCTTTCCTCATTTGTGCTGGGAGTCTCTCTTCCAAAATTTGGAGGATTAAAAAAAAAAAAAAAAATTGATATCAAGACTTTGTTCTGTCCACCAGCCAGAACTAGAACACTTCTTATCACTGTTAAGGATAATTTGTTGCCAAGGAAGACCAGGTGTATAAGATTCTCTGTTTCTGTAGCAAAGCTTATATAAGCCAAACAATTTGTACAGTCCAGTATAGGCATACAGATAATGATCACCACATCAGACACCAACAACCAGAAAAATCCACCTTGGTTGAGCATGGTTTGCAGAGGGCTGTTGATGAAACATGAGGATATGTAGGTAGTTGCTGGCACATCTGTGTATTGGTACAGTGCCCTTAAGAAGGTGGTAGGTGTTAAACTATTAGTTAACACATTATCTTATTGATTGGGTTTCCTTGAAGCAAGACATGGAGCTCTGTTTTAACATGTATTGCCTCTTGGCTACTATAACACGGCTGAAAGTGGATTTAGTGGTAATTGTCCTGATTGCAATATATCCCTCCTCCCAGTATTACACACCAGTTGTGCTGTACCTGCACTTTGCTAAGGGGAATAGAGGATGGTTTCTGGTACAGTAGGGTTCTGTGGCCTTGGAGGAATTGACACCTGTGACACCTGAGCAGTTCCTCTCCAGTTCCTCTCAGCATCTGAAGATGGCAGTAAGAATGCTGAATCATATCAGTTTAATTGGAGGATCCAGTTGCGAACCTGACAAACATACCGTGTATTACTATGCAGGTAAAGCCTAAGCATGTTCATCAAGATATGATGATGATTATAGTTGTATTCTTTTGCTCAAAACAAAATATAGACCATTTTACAAACCTTAACACAATATTTGCTGTTATTTTTGGTGAGAAAAGAAGGCTTTTTGAAAAGCCGACCCACTTCAGAGGTGTAAAGCTTGTTCTTTCATTGTTAGCTGTTACATTTAATTTGTAAGTACAGATTTCAGTATAACAAAATTCCGTTTATGAAGAATTTCTTTTCTTGTCTTGACATCTGCTTGAGAAAAAGGGGAAACCTGAATTCTAAGTTTTGTTTGGCGCACTGAATATGCTAAGTCTTTGTGCATTATTGTATTTTGGTTTCTGAACCACCACCTTCTCTATTTGTCGTATTTTCCGTGCAAACCTCTTTCTGTTATGTGTCTGTTTGCCTCATCCTCTCCTCCTTATATTCCGTGCAGTATTCTAACAGTTTTTTATGTATCTCTTTAGTTTGTATGTCTTCTCTATTCTCATTGGTGTCTCATCATTTTAAATTCAAATTTCTGTCTTCCTTGGATATCATGTTCTACTTTTGTAGTAAATATATCCCAAATTTCCTGCTTTTACTTTGATTTGAAGTTTTTTCACTGCATTACTAACACTTCTGTATGTACAGAACAGAACTGAAAATATTACTTTCTGTGTTGTCATACCTCCATCCAGTTTGCTATGTATCAGTGAGTGTAGTAGATTGTCCAACTTCTTATCATAATCTATTCTAGTGAAATTGTTATTGTAATGGTAACAGAATAGAACAACACTAAAAATTATTGCTGTGTAGATGTTAGTATTGTGCCATGCTTGTGTTCAGTCTTATAAACTGAATTTAAGGGTAACAGTGGTTAATACTCCACATCTGTGTCTGAATTACCATCAAAGACAGCACCATTTAGATATTGATGTAATAGCTATTGTCACTTGTTCACTTTTTATATGTCTCTTTCTCGATTTTCAAAGGCACTGAAAGATGATTAATTTAAGGACATACTTCCCATGGTTTTGAATCTCAATTTATGCATAAACAGTAATGCTGTAGTGTGATGTTACATTGAGAATTAAGCAACCCTAGGTAGAAAGTTCAAAGAAGTAATGGAAAATCTGCAGAGAATATGCAAGTTTATCCCAAAAGATTTGAGACAGATTGTTTTGGAATTGTGGTTGTGTATCACGTTATGTCAGTCTGCTGTAAATAATTTCTTGTATTCATCATTAATAGTATATGTTGATTTCTGCAATTACTCCTAGTTTGTGTTATTATAGTGTGTAATATTTTATTAGTCTGATGTTTATTTCCTCTTGTCTCCCTTCTGTGCCATGAGCTTGTGCTTTCTGGGTAGGAGAATTACTAGATTACTCCCCTTCATTATGGCATATCAGAACATGGTGTGAATGAATGAATCTGACTTGTGTGACAATGTTGAAATCATATCACAATCCAGTTGCACTGTAAAATAGCTCTTTATCAAGGATTTCTTCAACAGTGGTTGCTAATATTGAATAGTACTGGAAGACATTGGTTGGAAGACAAGCAGTATCTTACAGGCAGATTACAAATACGTTGAGCATCAAGTAATGTACATGGTGTCAGGAGATATGGTCAGTTTTCAATGGTAGGACATGGAACGGGCACTCAAAGCAAAAAAGGCTAGTAAATATGAGTTCTGAAGTGCACACCGTAAGAGTGAACATTTGTTCATCTTCACTAATGTGGAACACATCTTTGCTACTAAACAAGTTCTCATAGCTCTTAAGGTACGCATTTTAAAGTCCATGTTTAACAGACTTTAGCATCAAATGATCGTTCCTGTCATATCCCTGAATGGTGACTATTCCTCTCGGGGGGACACTGTATAGTGAGAGATTACCTTACTTTCCATTGTCTGAAAACATTATTATTGTTATTATTATTATTATACTATTGAACTGAATCATTATTTTCATTGCAAATTCTAATTGCAGGCTTGTGGTTTGAAATCAGTAATGGTTGCAACAGTGTTTGCAGAAGACAAGTGGATTAAAATTAAATTATGTAATTGAGATGATAGATTTCAAACATTCATAACCATTGTTTTCACGATGGAACCCTGAGTAGATTGGTTTTAAAACTGAATCTCTCAGTGACAGTGATGTTAAATATGAAAGTTACGTCAACTTGAATGAAATTTACAGAAAATTAATTAAATATATTCTTGACTAACAAAACAACCTTGCATGTGCTCAGCATAATTTACAAATATAATGTGAATTAAATGACCAAATATGAATATAATTCAAATTTCTCCTCACTTGAGAAGCTGTTATATTTGAATTTTCCGCTTCTTTCAATTAATTCATTTGTTATTTACGTTGCTGCAATATTGAAAGATAAGCAGAGGACTCTACATTTCAATTAATCAATCTGGAGAAGCAGTTTCTCTCTCCGTATCTAGATATTAAAAAGATTCAATAATTTTGGAAAACACAACTTGACACAAAACAGTAGTATCTACTTTATATGGCTATTTTTCATAAATGTTTTTGCATTGACAGAAGTGCAATGTCCTATACTAATTAACATGTTTATATTTGAGGAGTAAATATGTTTTAATTCCTTCTTTCGCAGCTATTTGAGCTCTTACTCTTTAATTATTATTTATTGTAAGCTGTTTGGCATCTTCAGATCCACAGGTGCTTGCCGATGTTCGCAAAATCGTTTGTGATCCAGAATACACTCCATCTGATCCTAAAGAGCTGTGTAACAGGTTACTCGTGACGTGCTACATGGGAAGTGAAAATTCTTCTTCACAAACAAAAAGTCGTGCCAATACACTCGCTCAGCAGATTGGCAGGTGAGTCACTAAAAGGTATCAGTTCTAATGCCACTCATGAAAACAGTCAGTCATTTTCTTTTTTTAACCTATTCGTGGAGTTTTGTATTTAATATTGACTGTAAGGACAGTCGGGAACTATCTGTGATTTTGGTTTTGTTAGATTAATGTATGGTTTGGCCACAGCAGTGTGTGTGTGAGTGTCTGTGTGTGAGAATGTGTGTACTTTCTGCTAGAAAAACAGCCAGAACTCGAAAGCTAATGAACACTGTTTTCTGTCACATGTGTGAATGAACCTTGCATCAGTCTACTGTAGATTAGTGGTACCTTTCCCTTATTTTACAGATTGTGTAGTAGTGTAAGACTGTAACTACTGAAGCTTTAGAGGTCAGTCAGTGAACATCAGTTTTGTGTGTGTGTAGGACTGAATGATGTTGTAAAATAATCACTGATTGGGTAAAACAATTGTAGTGGCCATGGTTGCAGTGGCTACAGGGGAGAAACAGATTCTCTTTTAATAGATTCTGAGGAAGGTCACTGCAATCATGCCCAAAAGATAGGTTTTATCCAGCTTGTGACCATTATTTTGTAAAATGATGGGAACCTTTACCTTAAATGTTTGTTTACACCACATTTTAAAGTAGTTATATTATGTATGTTTTATAAATGTCAGTAATTTGAGACACCATGTTGTCATAAAATCTTTTGGTTTCAATTATTTGATTTGATTTATTTCATGTTCCATAGGTCCAACTGTGTTGGGTTCACAAGGACATAGAACAAGTCAGTTTTTACAAATACAATATGATAATCTTATTATAGCATTTGAGTACATAATTATATAAAAATGTATTCAGTGAAATCTTTGAGCAGCAATACTGTAAAAAGAAAATACATTAAAGCACTAAAGAAAACAGATACAGAGCACCCACAGATACAGAGCTCAAGTTAAATAACATTCTTAGTGGCATTATGTCAACATGTATTATATAATATTAAAATTTTACAGTTTATTTAGTTAAAAATTCATGTAGACTGTAAAAAGCTTTTTCTAGCAGAAATATTTGTAGTGTTTTCTTAAACTTACTCTTGTTATGAATCTCTGTCTTTATTTCAGAAGGAAGAGCATTGAAGAGTTTTGTTCCAGTGTAGTGGACACCCTTTTGCTCCAAGCTCAAATTTCTATGCTCGCTGTGTATGTCATTCTTCCTCTGTGTGTTTGCTCATGATAATTACTGTTTGATTGAGATACAAACAAAACACATGAGAGAAAAAATGTATTGGCATGTTGTTGTGTATATTTTAAGTTTTCGAAAGCTGTTTCTACACGAGTCTCTTGGGTGCAATCCACATATAATTCTTAAAACTCGCTTCTGTGCAATGAACAGTTTCCTTGCTAATGGCTGGTTGCCCCAAAATATAATGCCGTATTCCATGAGTGAGTGAAAATAGCCATAGTATTCCACTTTCGCAGTGTTAGGTTCAACATATGTAGCAGAGCTGAGCCTCTTACAGAGATCTAAAATATGTGAAGACCAGTTCATTTTCTTGTCAATGTGCACTCCAAGAAATTTTGTTGTTTCCATTCTTTCTATTGGCTGATTACCATAGGTCACACTTATCTCTCTCTCTTTTTTTCTGTTTTTGTACAGACCTGAATAAAGCTGGTCTTACTGGAATTTAATGAGAGACCATTCAGCTTGAATCAATTAACCACATCTGAGAGTATGTGATTAATGAGTTCCTCAAGATTACTATCTTTTCTACTGCTCATAAAAATTGTGGTATCAGCAGCAAATAATGTAAATTTACACGGGAGGCTTGTACATGATGGTAGATCATTTATAAAAACCAGGAATAACAGTGGCCCAAGAATTGAGGCCTGATGCTCTCCACATGTAATGGAACTCCTTTCAGAATGTGAGGAAACATCACATACTCCACTCGAGCTATTCAAGACAACTTTTTGTCTTCTGTGTTGGAGGTACAACTGTAGCCAATTGCCTACAACACCACTTATTCCTACTAACTTTGCTTTTTGCAAGAGAATCTGGTGATCAACACAGTCAAACACTTTGGATAAATCACAGAAGACACAAAATGCTAGCATTTTTTCATTAAGGGTTTCTAGGACTTCATTTGCAAGTGCATAGACTGCATCTTCTGTTGAATGGCCCTTTTGAAAGCCAAATTGGCTCTTGCTGAGAACTCCATTCTTCACGAGATGATCAGTAATTCTTACATGTACTAGGTTTTCTACAATTTTCGAGAAAGCTGTCAGCAAAGAGATAGGTCGATAGTTAGTTAGTTCAGCTTTAGCGCCCTTTTTGCACAGGGGCTTCACAATGACCTACTTAAGTCTACTGGGGACAACATCTTCCTGAAGGGAAGCATTAAAAATATGACAGAGAATGTCCCTTATCCACACACAAGAATATTTCAATAAATTACTGGATACATTATCCACCCCTGCAGAGTTCTTACTTCTTAGAGACATGATGATTTTTTAAATTTCTTCTACAGTGACAGGATTAAGGTGCATTTCTGAAATTGTGTTTGAATATACTGCTTGACAAAGAGTTATAGCTTCATCAACATTGGGCTTGCAACCAATCTGTCGAGTTACTGATAGGAAGTGTTTATTAAAAATCTCAGCCACAGTTTTGGGGTTATCTACTAGGGTACCTTCATATCTGATTTTTATTTACATCTTCTTTGCTTGTTGTATCTCTTCCTGTTTCTTTTTTTACAATGCTCCAAATTGTTTTTATTTTATTATTAGAATTATCTATTTTCTTCTTGTAATAAAGGGCTTTTGATTCCCTTCTTTAAAATTTTACAGTATAACCTATAGTGTTCCCATTTTTCTACATCTTTACATAATCTTATTGCAACATAAATTTCCCTTTTGGTTTTCCATGACTGTTTTGTACCTTTTGTAATCCAAGGCTTACTTACAGAATTGGAAGCACTGTTTCCGACCCATTTCTTGGGAAATGTTTCTTCAAAAAGAGCACAGAATTCATTTATAAAACAGTTAAATTTATTTTCAACATTATCATGGCTATATACTAAAGACCAATCCATTTGCTGCAACCTATGGTTGAAAGTTTCTTTTTCCATCTTCATTCATTACTCTTATGAATTTCCATTGAATAAATTCTTTTTTGAACAGATTAACATCATTAAGAGTGAGAATTTGTCCATCATGATCTGATAGCCCACTTATAACCTGCCTGACAGTATAATTCTGATGTCTACTTGCATCTAAAAAAATGCTATCAATCATAGTTTGGGACTCGGTAGTAATTCTTGTTGGGAAGTTTATTACTGATCTCAGATTGTGTAAGGTCATCACAATCTCATTAGAGTCAATTTTATTCTTATTTTCTGTCATAAAGTTTATATTGAAATCACCTAAAACTACAATATCCTTTGCTTTTGAAAGTACCCCTGACAGAAGGCGTTCCATTAAATGTAGGAAAGTCTTTGCCACCTGAAGGAGCCCTGTAGACAGTCAACACTATTATTGTGTAGAATTAAGTTATTATTTCTGTTGTACATGCCTCAAATTGTTGTTCCACACAATATTTCTTAATATCTATAGCTTTGTATGCTACACTATCCTTAACATAAATTGCTACTCCACCTTTGTCTTTACTTTCCCTACAGTAGTAGGTTACTAAACTATAGCTTACTATAGATGGCAAGGCACATTTATCAGTAACATGGTGCTCAGTTAAGCACACCTTTTCATTAACATTAATAAGAAGTTTGATCTGATTTGTTTAAGAGGCCCCTTATATTTTGATGAAAGAAAGAGATGCCTTCCTCTTGATTTTTCATTCTATTAGTTCTGTTACCTGACAGAGAATCCACTGGAGTCTGTCTTGAGACAGGAGGGAGGAGACACTTGACACTACCTACTGCTGTCCCTTCTTTTTCTTCAGGCCCACACACAAAAAATCGTTGATGAGGCGGCGGCTCAGCATTTCTTCTGCTAAACAGCCTTCTATTTGTTGTTGTGGATGGTGATGCTGTATCTGACACTTCAAATGTTGGTTCTGCCACTATTGCTGTGTTTTGTTGTAAACTTAGAGTCTTCTCGTTTTTCTTGTTTTTGTCTAAAATAATATTTGGATGATGAGGAACTGTAGTTCTTTTGTCGTTGAAATCGCTGTCCATTGTTCTTTCTGTTAACATTTTGTCTTTTTTTTTTTTTTTTTTTTACATGCTTTGTTGGCGCTGATTATGGTTCTAATGCTTTTACCTTTTTTTGAAGTGTTTTCGTTATGGAGTCAGGTGACAGTGATGCAATTATTGTTTTGGTTTTGAATTTATTTTGTTGGTTTTTTATTACCTTGGTTATCAGCTTTGCCAGATAGATAGTCTTTCCCCAAGCCATTCAGATAAAGTCCGTGTTGCGTGTGGATTGTACGTCCAATATTGCTTATATCAACGCATTTCACGTTTTTAAAATGTCTGTAGATTATTGCAAACTGATTGTTGGCACTTTTTATTTCCCTGTTAACACGTGAGCATCTTACAAGATCACATCGATGCGGAATATTGACCATTATTACATTAGTGTGAGTGAGGTTCCTCAGGCACTGTTTAAGATCGCGTGTTGCACTCGCTGTTTCATTTTTGTTGATGTTGTTTACGCCTCCTAGAAGTATAACAGTGTCATTATCGTGCAGATTTTTTGCTTCTGCGGATGCAGTCATTTTTTTAATTTTGCTAAGTGGGGCTTCGGTTTCACTATACCACACGAATATGTTTTAGTTTACTCGCAAGTCCATGACCATGGCTGTCTGAAAATACAAACAGTTTGTTGTTATTGGAGTTCACAATCTGTGAATCATTTTGTATTGTTTTACTAAACACTTCGGCACAATTTTTGGTCGGCACATTTACATTGACCTCATTCACTCTTGTTTACGTCAATAAATTTTCTTCTCTTACCTTATTCAGTGTCTTTTTGCTTTTTCCCATCATTCATGTGAACTGTAAGTTGCATTTCCACTATTGGCAGTTGAAAGTACTTGAAATGTTTTCGTGCCCATGATTTTGCAGGTTTCCCGAATTTGCACTTTGGTCATGCTGTTATTGCACTTCGCATTTGACCACTTTCCATAATGGACGAACTATCTCGTGCAAGTTTTAGCGTGTTCAGTTCACTATTTTCTTGTTGTATTTTCGAAATATCCGTTTTCAAACTGCCGATTATGAACTGTAAGCTCGTTATGCATTCATACAGTTTCGTAATTTCGTCCTTACAATTTTCACACGATTTCTTTTTTACGGCAAAATTTATGGTTTTCTGCTTAACTTGCTTAACTTTTATTTTATTTTTATTTATTTATGCATTTATTTTACCTGGCAAGATTAGGGCCTTCAGGCCCTCTCTTACACCTAACCAGGCATGCTCAGATTCAACAAATTTCAGTGTCTACAGAAAATTAGGACATATAACATGTTATACAGTATTAATGTTAAAGAAACAAAATAGAGATTATAAAGGTAGTACAATGATAATTATAAAAATCAAAAAATAATTATAACAATCAAGAATAATAAAAATAATAATAATAATGATAATAATAATAATAATAATAATAACTATGTATATGAAAGTAAACATATTTTTCTTTTATGTCAGTCCTATTGCTAGTTGGGAATTTTCTCGTTATATTCTTGCAGCTTGTGAGTTATTCTCATCAAGCAGAGACATAAGACGATGGAATGGGATGAAAGAGATATAGAAGAGGTAGATAGGTTAGAGGAAGAGAAATAGAATGGTAAAATTCGAAGCTGTGATGGAGAGGAGAAAGAAAAAGATGAGGGGGGGGGGGGGCACAACAATGGTGGCTATACCGTCCCTAATATGTAAGTCTTAAGTTCCCTCTTGAATGTTGAGTGGTTTTGGATAAGACGCAGATCACAGGGGAGCGCGTTCCATAGTCGTATGGCTGAGATGGAGAATGACACGGAGAAAGATTTTGTGTTATGTAAAGGTACAGCCAAGATGCTAGACGTATCCGATCTGGTATTGCGGTTGTGGAATGATGATAGGTGTTTAATGTGAGAAGATAAGTATTGGGGGCACCAGTGACTAAGAAATCGATGAAGTAAGCACATCGTGTGGAGATCGCGTGCCTTATGTGGGCGTATCCAACCTAGCTGGGAGTATGAAGGACTGATATGATCATACAACCGTATGTTGCATACGTATCTAACACAAGCATTCATCACTAGCTCTAGGCATCTCGAATTTTCATTATTTGTGCCATGTTGAACTACATCACAGTAGTAAAGATTAGGCAAGACTAGTGTTTGGACTAATTTTTGTTTAACATGGGTTGGAAATATTTTTCTAAATTTTTGAATTGCATGTAGGGAGGAGAGCGATTTCCGGCAAGCTGTGACTGTTTGTTCTTCCCAGTTTAGGTGTTCATCCAAGATTATTCCAAGGTCTTTTACTGTTTTTTGGTATGGTAGTTGGGTACCATTGAGGAGTATTTGGGGGACTGTTTCGCGAAAGTACCGACTGATTAACTTTGGATGAGATATAAGTATGACCTGGGATTTCTTGGGGTTTAGTTTCAGACCTAGGTTCTGTGCCCACCGAGAAACAGAGCAAAGATCTGCGTTCATACTCGCTACTGCGTCAGGAATGTTCTTGGGGCTTGCACTTATGTACAGTTGGATGTCGTCGGCATATAGATGGTAGTTGCAGGAGTGAATCACTGAAGAAATATCATTAATGTACAGTGAGAAGAGTAATGGACCAAGGACGGAGCCTTGGGGAACTCCAGAGCGCACGTTTTTCCATGATGACTTTTCCGACCCACAAATGACTTGTTGACTTCTGTTTTTGAGGTAGCTGTCGAACCAGTGTATTGCGCTGTTTGAGAAATTCAGCTGCTTCATTTTAATTAGTAATATATCAAAGTCAACTGTATCAAAAGCCTTGCTAAAGTCAAGCAGTGTTAGGATGGTAGCTTCACGTCTGTCCATGGCATGTTTAATGTCATCAGTTACTTTGATTAATGCAGTTGCTGTACTATGGTGCTTTCGAAAGCCTGACTGATATTTGTCGTGGATGTTATGAGTTTTGAGGTAATCCGTCAGCTGTTCATGGACGATGTATTCTAGGGCTTTAGATATTGCAGGTAGTATGCTGATCGGCCTGTAGTCACCTGGCGACTTAGGGTTGTCAGTCTTGGGTATAGGTTGAATTAAGCTTTGCTTCCACTCAGTAGGATATGTACTACTGACAAGAGACAGGTTGAAGATGTCTGTGATAACTGGAGTAATAGTGTTTACGACGTTCTTAATCATGCCAATGCTCACTCCATCATTTCCTACTGCCTCGGAAGAGATTCTCATAATTGCCTTGTGTACTGTGCCGGTAGTGACATGTTTTAGGAAAAACTTGTCTCTCGAGAGATTGATATCTTGGGGCTGGTAATTTGTCGCTGCGTGGCAGTTTACGGCTGTTGAGAAGAAATCGTTTAATTCTTCTGCAGACGCTTGATAAACAGCGTCAGATCTTCGCTTCCCTATACCGAAACTGCGCAGCTTTTTCCACAGTGCAGCAGGTTTTGATATGCCGCATACGACAGAGCGGGCATGTCTGATTTTGGCATTCCTCACGCTTTGCTTGGTTCTATTTCGGAGTTTCCTATAAGCTTCGTACGCGTCGGGAGTTGGGTTACGCTTGAAGGCCCTATGTGCAGCATCACGTTCATTCATTAACTGGCGTAATGCAGTGGTGAGCCACGGAGCGGGAGCTCTCTTTACCTTGACAGTGCGTTGAGGAGCATGTTTATCATACAATGCAATAATTTTGCGACATAATTCCCGAATTTTTCCGTCTAAAGTCGGTTCATTGCTTATATCATGCCAAGGGATGTCTGAGCAATCCTTTTGAAGAGCGTCAGGGTTAATATTTTTTAGGTTTCTGTAGGTTACCAGGTGAGATTTTTCTTTGGTAGTATGTACTGAGTAATTTAAGAAAATCACGTCATGAGCAGGGAGTCCTGGAGCGGAAGTCTGATTGGCGCGAATTATTTTATCTGGTCGCTTTGTTGCTATTATATCTATGAGTGTATGGCTGTGTGGCGTGTGATGAGTTGGGTCCAGTGGTGTTAAACTCATATCATTGGAGTGGAACAGTCTCCTAAGTTTTTCTGCAGAGGGAGATTTTAACTGTAAGTCGATGTTTGTGTCGCCCATAATGATTATGTGTTCATACAGTGTCACGAGCGAGGACAGGGCAGACTGAAAGGAGGACATAGCACTGACGTTTGGAGGTTTATAGATTACTCCAATTAGCAGTTTCTGATTTGATGTATTTATTTCGAAAAACAAGAACTCTGCTTCTCCTTCGCCCTTTGCATCCGATGTGCATAGTATAGTAGGTCTCAGATCAGAGCGAATATAGGCACCCACACCACCCCCGCGTCGTGTTTCACGATCTGCCCTTAGGAGAGAGTAACCAGTGATTCGGATAGCGTCGGAAGAAATGTTTGGTTTCAACCAAGTTTCAGAGACGAGGATAATATGGAACAGCGATTGGCAGAACAGGTCACAGAACTCGTCGAAGTGAGCCGTTAGCGACTGAGCGTTCGCGTGGGCCACAAAGAGCCCGCCGCCGGAACCGGTCCGTCCCATTGTGGCTGCCTGTAGGACCGAGCGCGCTCCGTCTACCTGCTGGCCGGAAGAGGGACAAAAGCTGGATTTCGCGGGGGAAGACATATTTACAGGTGTGTCCAAGGTCGTGACTGACTCAAGCGTCTGTGGGCTAAAGGTGAAAGACAAGCTGGAGGTATCGGAGAAGGGAGCGAAAAGAAAGATGGAAAGTGGCAGTAGTGGTTACGAAAAAGATAGTAGTAGTAGTAGTGGTAGTGACGAGGATGAAAATAACAGATATAGAAAGGCGGTTTTAAGGAGATTCCTGTTAATGGAGAATGTTAATTCCCGTTTGACTGACAATATGACTATAAATGAGCACTTATGATAGGCAACTAAAGAAGCAATATTTATGTGAAACAATTGACTGATTTTAAATAGAGTACTTATGGTACATATAGAAATAACGAAGTAATATTGACGTAAAAAAATGAAAAGAAAGAATAAAAATTAACTTATATTAGACAGAGTAAAATATGAGACTTTGTGTCTCGCGAGATTTCGCTCAGTCTTTCAGTTCGGACATGTTCGTCACCGTTTTCCTCCCTCCTTCCGTCTTGACTACGATCCTGCCATCCTGGGTCCATACATTTTGAAGGCCGAACTGTGTGATCGCAGTGTTCAAAACTTTTAGTCTTTCGCGCGTCAGATCTTCCCTCAGGGTAAACCCACTCTTGGCGAGTTTTCTTTTCTGAGCAAACACTTCAGCTCTTTTCCGGTATGACACAAATTTAATTATTATGGGCCTGGGTTTCATCGCACCTGGTATCCTGCGCCCAACACGGTGGCTTCTGTCAATATCGGCCACGTCGATCTGCACGCCAAGTTTTTCACACACGAGGCTAATGGCCAGGTCGTCGGTGTTTTCACGATCGTTTTCAGCCACCCCGAACAAGCGCAAGCTGTTCCTTCGCTGATACTGCTCAATTTCATCGGTGGCCGCAGACAGTTTAGCTTCTAGGTCGGCGGCTTTTTTCTCTTGTGCGGCCAAGGACTTTTTAAGAGACTGGATTTCGGTGCTGTTGCGCCCGACAGACTCTTGCAGTTTGTCCATGACCGCGGCCGTCACAGAGTCCGTGATGGATTGCACTATTACGTCTAGCGTGTCTTTACTGTGCAGCGCCGCACTCACCTGGGACCGGACGAGCTCCCCGATGTCGGGAAGCGGGGCCTCACCTGCCGCCGGAGACCGGGCGCCCGCGCTGCCTGCGCCCCTGTAGCCTCGCCTGCTGCCGCTTACTCGTGCTCTTCCCATTTTTCACTCACTTATCACTTATCACTTGTGGTAATCAACGGAGAACAACACACCACGGCAAGTAACACTTGTTTAGTCGGATGTACACGTTGTGGACTGCCGCACTTCTCTGTAACACCTTCAATGAGCGGAAAAACTCGCGAGCCAAAGAAACGCGCGTCACTCAGTGGCCGCCATCTTGTTTCTGTCTTTTACTCTAGCTGTTGGATCAGCATGATGCTGTTTTTCACCTACAGAAAATATTCACTCACCTTTTGGTGATCTTCTACAGTCACACCTTCCTTGTCAAAAAACAAATAATGTTTCTCAACTGGATGAACTGTAGGCCAACCAGTTGCACTACATGAAAAGAGAAGAGAAAATAAGAACAGAGTGCAGCATTTCAGCTTTTGATTTTCTACCTACAGTTTAAGTTCCTCTGCAATACATGAGCGAGTAGACACTATATTTGATGCCACTCAACAACCTTTACATCTGACCAGAATTCTCTTTTGTTTTTTCGAGAGGTGTTTAGATAAAATTCTGCTATGGTAGTCAATGAGGGACTTGGGCATTGCCCTTCTGACAGCCAAATGATTTTCATGAAACATTTTTCTTTGCTTTAGCTTACATCTATTTTTCAGTGATAACTTTTGCTTTAGAAGTTTGTTTGCAAAGAGACTAAACCATTGAACGTTCCTTCTATCCATTAACTGTTGTATTACGTTCATAACTATTTAATGATTGTTCAACTATTGTTCTAATTTATCCATCTAGGTTGAAAAATCAATTTTTACACACTATCTTTCAAAAACTGACTCTCCCCTTTTCGCAACATCTTGTGAGTGATAGTCTCTCCTGCAGTCATTACCTGTGTACCAATCAGACTGTGAGTTGTTGTTGGTGTCATACTACTATTTATTTTCCATGTTTGGTTGCAAAAGATTGTGAAGCAGTATGAAGCATGATTTTTTATTTTTTTTCCACAAAATATAATTTTGTTGTGACCTGCTGGAACATGTGGTGTAAAGTAACAGCATTTTCAGAGTTTTTTGTTCTAGCTTTCTTTTGTGTCCATATTTTTTCAGAATTGACCCCCCCCCCCCCCCCCCCATTCTTCCAATTTTCTTGGGGTCCTTCTGGCAGGCCAACTATCCGAATTTTCCACATAAAAATTACTCTGTCTGGTATACCAAACTGTGTTAGTCCTGCTTCCTTCAGGTCTTCTTTCACTCCACTGATTCATTTTATTATTTCTTTCAGTTTTAACTTCACAGCATTTTTCAAAGAATTCAATGACCCATCTATTGAGTTGGTGCATAAGTTCGTAGCATTTTTCCATAAATTTAATAAACACAATAGATACACATATGAGACTTTAATCATCAATAATATATTCTCCTTCACTATTTACGACGGTCTGCCAATGCTTTTCAATTCCACAACTGTAGAAATCATGTGGTTTTGAGGCAAAGAATTCATTGAGCCATATTCAGAGTGCATTTTCATCAGGAAAGGAAGTTCCTTGAAAATTGTTCAGTAGAGAATGGAAAATGTGAAAATCTGAGGGGATCGGGTGAATAAGATAGGTGTGAAATGAAGTCCCAACCCAACTCCTGCATAGAGTTCTTTGTCAGTCCAGCAGAATGTGGGCAGATGTTATCTTGGAGTATTATCACTTAACACAGCCTTACTACACTGTTACTTTCGTGCATGGGTGCAGGTCTTTGTACAGAGAGTTCCTGCTTTGTTTGGGCTCAACTATTCCTTTCTTTTTCTTATGTTAGCATAAAAACCCCATATCTTATCACTGGTAATGATACAGGATAGGAATGGTATGAGCAAACAGAGATGCATATATGGCCACCCACTGATTTGCGTGATTTTTGTTTAAGTGTATGGCACCATAAAACTGATTAGTGAACCTTCCCCATTGCTTGCAGATATCACACAATGGTGGAATGATCACAGTTCCTTAAATTCCAGTTCTTGAGTACACTAATGTGGATCATTGTGGATTAATGTGTTTAAGCAATCTTATCGAACCCTGAACATGGAGAGTCACTAATGTCAAAATGACCCTCCTTTAAATCAGAGAACCATTTTCTTGTCGTGTTCCGTCCAGTGGCATTATCTCCATACATGACGCAAATGTTTCTGACTACCTCCATTGCTGTCACCCCTCTATTAAACTCAAATAGAAGAATATGTGAAATGTTCCAGTTCTCCACTTGGCATTCTATTTTCTAGTGTTCACAGCTCCATTCACTACCTCCAGATGACAAAAGGACAATATGTAAACTGAAATAGCAACAGTGAACTATAAATAAAAAATTACAACGTATAAACAAACCCATAGCAAACGGAACCAATGTACAAAACGCAAACACCAAAGACTTATGCACCAATGTAATTATATAAAAGTTCACATAATCTTCAGTTTCTTTATTTATTAGTAGTTCGTATGTTCCATCTTCAGTATGACTTGAACCTAAAAGTTTCCCAATTCTTTTTTATCGTGTTTAGATTTCTTCAATATCTGTGTCTGTCTAAAATATTTCAACCTTGTAAAGACATACTGGGGTGTCTCTCTCTCTCTCTCTCTCTCTCTCTCTCTCTCTCTCTCTCTCTCTGTGTGCGTGCGTGCGTGCGCGTGTGTGTGCGCGTGCCCTTCTTAGAGGATTTAGCTAGGAAGATGTTAATAAAACAAATACCTGACCCAAAAACCTTGTTTACATTTAAGCTCAGTTCCTATTAAGTTTTAATACATCCATATTTTGATAGACTCCTCAGTTATGCTGTTTCAGAAGCTTTAAGCCTGCATTAAAATACTAATCTTGTTCTGAAATCTAATTCAGGCTGTCCTCAGTGACAGCTGATTTGATTAGCTTCTTCAGTCAGGTGTGGCACCATTGGTCTTTGTATTGCTTGTCAACATTTATAATAGTCTGTCCCCCACATAAACATGCTGTCTTCATCACTTTGGTTATCTGTGAAGGGCAATTATGAGAGAGAGACAGAGACAAAAAGAAAATACATAATTTGTTGGATGGTGTTATAATGTGAAACTTGGAAGGCTGTTCTCTAAATGAATATCACCCATTATAGCTGCTAGATAAAATATTATTGCAATGGTCAACACAATAACAGTGAGCAGTTTCTTCTTGTGTAATATTAGTTCTTAGAGTGAGCAATTACGTATATGTTGCACTTATTTAGACTATTGGCTTTGAATCATGTATTTCTAATCAGTCATTCAGCAGAATTGAAGATGCAGTCAGCAATAGATTGTGCAGGAAAAGCATGTTAATGAGTTTCTTGATATTTTGAATGCATCATCATCCAGCGTACTTCCTTGTTGGGACTTCAAACAAGAAAGTATTTAATAAAAAAGGAGAAAGTTAATGACAGATTGTGAATCGTTGTTAGCACATGCTTGTAATGAATCTATGGGATGGATGCTACCCTCAAACAGAATGTAGATTTTTAAAGGGGAAGAAAGTCTCTCTTTATAGTTAGTGGATCAACATGGAGAAATACTTTGATATATGCAATTGTAGTAATATTATTGTAGTTTCTCCTTTGATTGCCTCTACATGGATACTCTGCAAATCACATTTAAGTGCCTGGCAGAGGGTTCATTGAACCACCTTTACAATACTCTATTACTCCAATCTCGTATAGCGCGCGGTAAAAACGAACACCTGTATCTTTCCGTGCGGGCTCTGATTTCCCTTATTTTATTATAGCAATCATTTCTCCCTATGTCGGCTGGCATCAACCAAATATTTTCGTATTTTGAAGTAAAAGTTGGTGATTGAAATTTGGTGAGAAGATTCCATCGCAGTGAAAAATGCCTTTGTTTTAATGATGTCCACCCCAAATCCTGTATCATTTCAATGACACACTCTCTCCTATTTCGCGATAATACAAAACATGCTGCCCTTTGAACTTTTGTGACGTACTTCATCAGTCCTATCTGCTAAGGATCCCACATCGTGCAGCAGTGTTCTAAAAGGATGGACAAGCATAGTATAGGAAGTCTCATTAGTAGATCTGTTACATTTTCTAAGTGTCCTGCCTGTAAAATGCAGTCTTTGGTTAGCCTTCCATACAACATTTTCTGTGTGTTCCTTCCAATTTAAGTTGTTTGTAATTGTAATTCCTAGGTATTTAGTTGAATTTCCAGCCTTTAAATTTGACTGATTTATCGTGTAACCAAAGTTTTAAGAGATTCCTTTTAGTACTCATGTGGATGACCTCGCACTTTTTGTTATTTAGGGTCAATTGCCAATTTTTGCTATATACAGGTATATTTTCTAAATCGTTTTGAAATTTGTTTCGAACTTCTGATGACTTTACTAATCGATAAACGACAGTGTCATCTGCAAACAACCTAAGACAGCTGCTCATATCGTCTCCCAAGTCATTCATATAGATAAGGAACAGCAAAGAGCCTATAACACTGCCTTGGGGAATGCCAGAAATCACTTCTGTTTTACTCAGTGACTTTGTTAATTAATACAAACTGTGACCTCTCTGACAGGAAGTCATGAATCCAGTCATATAGCTGAGACAATAGTCCATATGCATACAATTTCACTACAACCTGCTTGTGTGGTACAGTGTCAAAAGCCTTCTGGAAATCCAGAAATACGGAATCAGTTTGAAATCCCTTGTCAATAGGACTCAACACTTCGTGTGCGTATAGGGCTGCTTGTGTTTCACAACAACGATGTTTTCTAAAGCCATGTTGACTGTGTGCGTCAATAGACCGTTTTCTTCAAGGTAATTCATAATATTTGAACACAATATATGTTCCAAAATCTGCTACATATCGACATCAATGGATTACTTGTACAATATTTCTTGAATGTTGGTGTAACCTCTGCAACTTTCCAGTTTTTGGGCAAGGCTCTTTCATCAAGTGAACAGTTGTATATGTTAAGCTTGGAGCTACTGTATCAGCATATTCTGAAAGGAAACTAACTGGTATACAATCTGGACCAGAGACTTCTTTTGTTAAGTGATTTAATTTGCTTCACAACTCCGAGGATATCACTTCTATGTTACTCATGTTGGCAGCTGTTCTTGATTTGAATTCTGTAATATTTACTTAATCTTCTTTTGTGAAGGAATTTTGGAAGGCTTTGTTTAGTAACTCTGCTTTGGTGGCACTGTCTTTGATAGTATCTCCATCAGCATTGTACAGAGAAGGCATTAATGAAAAGAATATATGCAAATTTATAATTTGATTGACCCATGTCTACATCGAGATTTAGCAGAAACAGGTAGTGTAGGTTTGACTTTATGGAGCATCTTCTTCCGTACAAATAACATGTAACATGTTTGAAATTGTTCACAAATAAAGTAACAAAGTTCCAAATTTGTATTGAGGGTGTGTCTAATTTATAACTTTTAAATGACTGTCACGACATTTTGAATATCTTTTACCTTTGCATTATGATGTCCAGACTCAAGACATCTGTACAAATGGTTAATGCTGTCCTTTTTTTATAAACTTGAAACTACTTATGTTACATTCAAGCAATGACAGAAACATCTACATTTTCATCTACATTTATACTCCGCAAGCCACCCAACGGTGTGTGGCAGAGGGCACTTTATGTGCCACTGTCATTACCTCCCTTTTCTGTTCCAGTCGCGTATGGTTCGTGGGAAGAACGACTGTCTGAAAGTCTCCGTGTGCGCTCGAATCTCCCTAATTTTACATTCGTGATCTCCTTGGGAGGTATAAGTAGGGGGAAGCAATATTTTCGATACCTCATCCAGAAACGCACCCTCTCGAAACCTGGACTGCAAGCTACACCGCGATGCAGAGCGCCTCTCTTGCAGAGTCTGCCACTTGAGTTTGCTAAACATCTCCGTAACGCTATCACGGTTACCAAATAACCCTGTGACGAAACGCGTCACTCTTCTTTGGATCTTCTCTATCTCCTCCGTCAACCCGATCTGGTACGGATCCCACACTGATGAGCAATACTAAAGTATAGGTCGAACGAGTGTTTTGTAAGCCACCTCCTTTGTTGATGGACTACATTTTCTAAGGACTCTCCCAATGAATCTCAACCTGGTACCTGCCTTACCAACAATTAATTTTATATGATCATTCCACTTCAAATCGTTCCGCACGCATACTCCCAGATATTTTACAGAAGTAACTGCTACCAGTGTTTGTTCCGGTATCATATAATCATACAATAAAGGATCTTTCTTTCTTTCTATGTATTCGCAATACATTACATTTGTCTATGTTAAGGGTCAGGTGCCACTCCCTGCACCAAGTGCCTATCCGCTGCAGATCTTCCTGCATTTCGCTACAATTTTCTAATGCTGCAACTTCTCTGTATACTACAGCATCATCCGCGAAAAGCTGCATGGAACTTCCGACACTATCTACTAGGTCATTTATATATATTGTGAACAGCAATAACACTCCCCTGTGGCACGCCAGAGGTTACTTTAATGTCTGTAGACGTCTCTCCATTGATAACAACATGCTGTGTTCTGTTTGCTAAAAACTCTTCTATCCAGCCACACAGCTGGTCTGATATTCCGTAGGCTCTTACTTTGTTTATCAGGCGACAGTGCGGAACTGTATCGAACGCCTTCCAGAAGTCAAGGAAAATAGCATCTACCTGGGAGCCTGTATCTAATATTTTCTGGGTCTCATGAACAAATAAAGCGAGTTGGGTCTCACACGATTGCTGTTTCCGGAATCCATGTTGACTCCTACAGAGTAGATTCTGGGTTTCCAAAAATGACATGATACGCGACAAAAAACATGTTCTAAAATTCTACAACAGATCGACGTCAGAGATATAGGTCTATAGTTTTGCGCATCTGCTCGACGACCCTTCTTGAAGACTGGGACTACCTGTGCTCTTTTCCAATCATTTGGAACCTTCCGTTCCTCTAGAGACTTGCGGTACACGGCTGTTAGAAGGGGGGCAAGTTCTTTCGCGTACTCTGTGTAGAATCGAATTGGTATCCTGTCAGGTACAGTGGACTTTCCTCTGTTGACTGATTCCAGTTGCTTTTCTATTCCGTGGACACTTATTTCGATGTCAGCCATTTTTTCGTTTGTGCGAGGATTTAGAGAAGGAACTGCAGTGCGGTCTTCCTCTGTGAAACAGCTTTGGAAAAAGGTGTTTAGTATTTCAGCTTTACGCGTGTCATCCTCTGTTTCAATGCCATCATCATCCCTGAGTGTCTGGATATGCTGTTTCGAGCCACTTACTGATTTAACGTAAGACCAGAACTTCCTAGGATTTTCTGTCAAGTCGGTACATAGAATTTTACTTTCGAATTCACTGAACGCTTCACGCATAGCCCTCCTTACGCTAAGTTTGACATCGTTTATCTTCTGTTTGTCTGAGAGGTTTTGGCTGCGTTTAAACTTGGAGTGAAGCTCTCTTTGCTTTCGCAGTAGTTTCCTAACTTTGTCGTTAAACCACGGTGGGTTTTTCCCATCCCTCACAGTTTTACTCGGCACGTACGTGCCTAAAACGCACTTTACGATTGCCTTGAACTTTTTCGATAAACACTCAACATTATCAGTGTCGGAACAGAAATTTTCGTTTTGATCTGTTAGGTAGTCTGAAATCTGCCTTCTATTACTCTTGCTAAACAGATAAACCTTCCTCCCTTTTTTTATATTCCTATTAACTTCCATATTCAGGGATGCTGCAACGGCCTTATGATCACTGATTCCCTGTTCTGCACATACAGAGTCAAAAAGTTCGGGTCTGTTTGTTATCAGTAGGTCCAAGATGTTATGTCCACGAGTCGGTTCTCTGTTTAATTGCTCGAGGTAATTTTCGGATAGTGCACTCAGTATAATGTCACTCAATGCTCTGTTCCTACCACCCGTCCTAAACATCTGAGTGTCCCAGTCTATATCTGGTAAATTGAAATCTCCACCTAAGACCATAACATGCTGAGAAAATTTATGTGAAATGTATTCCAAATTTTCTCTCAGTTGTTTTGCCACTAATGCTGCTGAGTCGGGAGGTCGATAAAAGGAGCCAACTATTAACCTAGCTCGGTTGTTGAGTGTAATCTCCACCCATAATAATTCACAGGAACTATCCACTTCTACTTCACTAGAGGATAAACTACTACTAACAGCGACAAACACGCCACCACCGGTTGCATGCAATCTATCCTTTCTAAACACCATCTGTGCCTTTGTAAAAATTTCGGCAGAATTTATCTCTGGCTTCAACCAGCTTTCTGTACCTATAACGATTTCAGCTTCGGTGTTTTCCATCAATGCTTGAAGTTCCGGTACTTTACCAATGCAGCTTCGACAGTTTACAATTACAATACCGATTGCTGCTTAGTCCCCGTATGTCCTGACTTTGCCCCGCACCCTTTGAGGCTGTTGCCCTTTCTGTACTTGCCTGAGGCCATCTAACCTAAAAAACCGCCCAGTCCACACCACACAACCCCTGCTACCCGTGTAGCTGCTTGCTGCATGTAGTGGACTCCTGACCTATCCAGCGGAACCCGAAACCCCACCACCCTATGGCGGAAGTCGAGGAATCTGCAGCCCATACGGTCGCAGAACCATCTCGGCCTCTGATTCAGACCCTCCACTCGGCTCTGTACCAAAGGCCCGCAGTCAGTCCTGTCGGCGATGCTGCAGATGGTGAGCTCTGCTTTCATCCCGCTAGCGAGACTGGCAGTCTTCACCAAATCAGATAGCCGCCGGAAGCCAGAGATGATTTCCTCCGATCCATAGCGACACACATAATTGGTGGCGACATGAGTGACCACCTGCAGATGGGTGCACCCTGTACCCTTCATGGCATCCCGAAGGACCCTTTCCACATCTGGAATGATTCTCCCCAGTATCCACACGGAGTGCACGTTGGTTTTCTTCCCCTCTCTTGCTGCCATAAACAAGTGGTTTGTTAAAGTTTTAGTCCATTACACAGTTTTCATCTGTTACAAAGTTCCAATGCAGTAAATTCTCCATTCTCTAATGAATATTACAAGGTGAATGTTTTTTCGGAGTGGGAAGGGAGGGAGGGAGAGCCCAATGAAGGAGTCAGGGTAGGAGAGACATTGAAGGTGAAGCTTAGTGGAGGACTCTTGTCATAATAATTATATTTTTTCCCACAGTAGTCCTTGCATTATTGTACTAACAGATATATAGTTATAAAATCATATATACCTGTTGGCAGACAATCACTTCATTATATCTTAACTGAAAATAAGGGAATATATAAAAATAAGTAAACTAAGCTGATCCAAATAGTAATTTCCCTTTTCCAGCTACCATACGAATATATGCATCGATGTTGCTGTGTCTGCTGTGCTTGGCATATTTACGTCAGTGACGGGTCTTGTTCCAAGATTTGGCTGTCGGGGTGGAAGTGCAAGAGAGAATTTGGCTTTGCAAAATGTACAGGTATGTATGAAGCCTTGACAATTTGGGTTGTCATGCAAGTAAACCAACATCGATAGAGGTAGATTTAAAGTTTAATAACGTTCTCATCATAAACCATGTGCTACCTTTATATACAAATTCCTCAGTGAAGTCCAGAGTAATGTAAATTAGAGCAAGAAGATAAAGTAAGAAAACAGTGTGCAAACTAAAATTTTAAAAAAAAGTTTGAGAGAAGGAAGGGCAGTAAGTAGAACATATTGTAGGTAGATATGGTAGTGGAAAGTTCTAGATGAATGTAAATAATTTAGGAGCAAAGGTAACTCATCAAATAGTAGAGGCTTTCAGTTTCAACAGGCACACAGCTTTCGGATGACTCATTTTTGAAGCTAGAGTACACATATATGTCCACACCAGCACAGTTACATTGTGCTGGCTGAAAACAGTGTGGTGAGACTGCAGTGTTTTGTGTCTTGACTGGTGTGATAATTTGTGTTTGGTGAAACATGTTAGAGGAGAAAGGCAGAGAGGATTGGGGACGATTGCTGATAGCTGTGAGGGAGGCAGGAGGTGCATGGGAGTGGAATACAACATGTTACAAGTACATAAGTACTGATGTGCTCGTGCAGTGCATGGTGATGACGACATCATCAAGGAGTAGGTAGGGAAACAGAATAGAGGGAAGTGACACTTTGGAAGAGATCATGGGTGCAGAATGAGTAAAATTAGTATCCTGAGGCAGGGCAGGGATAAATGTGGGGGCAGATTGCGAACAGAGATTGATGCCAGGAAGATTACAGGAATGGAGGACGTGTTTTCAAGGACAACTCCCAACATGTAGTTCAGATAAACTGATGAATTTGGGTGAGGGAAAATCCAGATGTGTACAGGTTGTGAAGCAACCATTGAAATTAAGCATATTGTGCTCAGCACGTTGTACCAGCACTGGATAAGATTTGCTCTTCTTGGCCATAATTTGGTAGTGGGCTTTCGTTTGGAAGGACAGCTGGTTGGTCATGCCCACATAAAATGCTGTAAAAACTGCAGCGTAGCTGGTATGACAGGCTGCTTTCACAGGTGGCTCTGCTTCTGGTGGTTTAGTATAAGCCTCTTACAGCATATATGTGTATCAGACAAGTCTTGCACTTAGGTCTTCCCCAGGGATATATCCCATGTGGCAAAGGGTTAGATGTGGATGTGGCTTAAGGATAGATGAGGCTATTGCATAGATTGTTAGGGCAACAGAATACCACTTTAGGAGGATTGGGAGGAATTGTGAGTAGGATCTTCTTCATTTGCAGATACAGTGATAAACAGTTGAAGCTGTAGCAAAGGATATGGTTCAGTTGGTCCAGTCAGGGATGTTTTTAGGAGGGGAGGATGGGTGGGGGATGGAGTAATTAAATATTGTTGGCCGGGTCTAGTGGTAGTTTTAAAGAGACGATACTCATCATGCTTCTTGGGGATCTCCTTAACTCCGTTGCTTGAACTACTACTGCCTGGAAGCCAGGTTCTCTTGTAGATCTGGAAGCACAATAGATTGACGTGTTTGTAGAATAATGTAGATGACAAAACTGTTTCATATGTAATTTTCAAAAATAATAGTCCTAGATATCTTGCTGCCATAAATTTACAACGTTCATGCAGTGAAATGCATTTCATTTGTACGTAACTCCAGAAAACTTTACTTTTCTCCTTCCTTCCCGCCACACACACACACGTATGCATGAGAACTGCCCCCAGTTAACATCATTCCAAAGTACACCAGTAAAGATACAAGGGTTGTCCTCAAAGTAAGTTCCATTTGGTTATATAAAACAAATGTGTACAGATACAGAAAAAATATTTATTGTACAAAAATCTACAACTTTTAAACTAGTTTTCTACATAGCATCCGAAATTTTGTAGGCACTTGTCATAGCGTGGCACAAGTTTTTGTATGCCTTCTTCATAAAAGGTTGCTGGCTGTGTATTCAATCATGTGGTAACATGTTCTTTCAACTCGTCATAATCATTGAAGTGTTGACCACCAGGGACAGATTTTAGGTGTAAGAAGAGATGAGTCACTAGGAGCTAGGTCCGGGCTGTATGGAGGACGATCATACACGTCCCAGTGAAATTCCCTTAAGAATTGTTTGGTCATGTTTGCCGTGTGAGGTCGGGCATTATCATGGAAGAAAACACCACCTTTTGACAGTAATCCTCGGCGCTTGTTCTGTATTGCATGGCACAATTTGTTAATGGTCTTGCAGTAAATATGTGCCTTGATTGTTTGGCCTTTTGGTAAGTAATCAATCAGCAAAATGCCCTTTCTCTCCCAAAAAATGAGTAACAATTTCATGACTTAGTGATCGTGAGATTTGCGGAACTTCCATAGCAAAGGCATTAGGTATAAACTTACGGTTGTGCTTAGTCTTCTCTTCGTTGTGTGAACCAGTTCATCAGTAACCACAGACAGGTGTTCACTTTGTTCTTCATCGTGCACTTTATCACGTCCTTCAGTGAACAGTCTGACCCATCTTCTAACCATTGAATCACTCATAGCATTTTGTCCATAAACCTCGCAGATTTTGCCAATGAATTTCTTTTGGTTTAACTTTCTTTGCGTTTAGAAAATGAATCACAGATTTGATTTCACACACGGTGGCATTTTCAATTACGGCTGACATTATAAAGAAGCACTACAAAGCACACGTGAGCAGCAGCAATTTGAAAATGGTATACATGTCTTCTCCTTGAGTCAGAGTAACTGCCGCGCATGCTCGGAACTGCGATCGTAGTGCTGCCACAGATAGAAATAGAAATGGAACTTACTTTGTGGGCGACCCTCGTATATTAATACTAACATCGAAACATTGAACATTAAATCGAAAATAATTTACAAAAAATGTAATTCATTCAAGTGTACAATACAACAATTATGATAATATCACATAAACAAAAGTATATATCTTTTTGTAGTGCAGTAATTGTATGATTTTTTTTTTTTTCTTTTTTTTTTTTTTTTTTTTTTTTTTTTAAAAAAAAATCACGGGGGTAAATTGTGTTAGCATGACGTATTATACAGTCAGAGTTTAAAAGATTTCAAATAAGATAGAAAATAGAATAAAACCATAAATTTGTGAATGTACGTGGTCCAAACTGCTTATTGCACGTTACAGTAGTTGAAGGATTGTGTAAGGACATGGCTCAGGAAATCTGTCTGTGGACTAGGTTTAGGCAAGAAGGGAAATTCTTATCACTGCAGATGCGTTGTCCACAGGTGGCCAGATTACATGGGAGTGATTTTCCAGTGTGTAACAGATGCAGCTGCCAAAATGTGACCACTGTTGATGGTTAGTGGGCTTGATATGGACAGAAGTATGGATGGAACCATCAAAGAGATGGAGGTTAACATCCAGAATGGTGGCACATTGGGCTGAAGAGAACAGAATGGAGGGAGTGGGGGAGAAGGTGTAAGACTGTTGAATAATGATATGGTGACTTAACCCTGGGTCCAAATCATGAAGATATCACAGTGAACCTAAACCAAATAAGGGGTTTCGTTTTTAGGGAGACTAGGAAATTTTCCTCTAGACTGTCCATAAATGAATTAGCTTAGGAGTTTGCCATGAAAGTACTCATGGTCATGCTGCATTTTGTTTATGTATTTTCCCCTCAAAGGAGAAGTTGGTATGTGTGAGGATATGATTAGTTACGACTTATAATGGAAACAGTAATCACAATGATATAGAACACCTATTAAGAGACCAATGGAATCAGTTTGGAAATCATTAAGGTACTGAACTGCTAATGCTATTAAGCCACAGTAATTGCACTTACAATGCTTGACTACTTAAAATTAGTGACAAAAAATGACAATGGATTATGTTCAATCGGGTGCTTCACAGATTCAACAGCTCGTGTGCTGATTATATCTTTACGTGACTGCAGACTTTTTTCACATGTACTGTAAATATAAATGAAATTAATGAAATGTAATTTTGACAGTCAGCACACGAGCTGTTGAATCTGTGAAGCACCCGATTGAACATAATCCATTGTCATTTTTTGTCACTAATTTTAAATAGTTAAGCATTGTAAGTGCAATTACTGTGGCTTAATAGCATTAGCAGTTCAGTACCTTAATTATTTCCAAACTGATTTCATTGGTATTTTAATAGGTGTTCTATATCATTGTGATTGCTGTCTCCATTATAAGTCATTTATGAAATGTTCGATATAATTAGTTAAATGTATAGGGAGCAAGCAGTAATCCAGGTGGTAATGGAATGGGAAAAGGAGAGAGTCATTGAAGGAAGTAGTTCATATCTTCAATATGGGATTCTAGACTCAGGCTTTTGTTTGAGATGTTGGTTGACAAGATTGAAGATTCTCTCACTGAGAGCACAGTATCCACCTACAGTGTGGTGTCCAGGATTGTTAGGTTTATGGATTTTGGGAAACATGTAGAGGATGGATTTGTGGGGGTCAGTGGATTGAAGAGAGAGATGAATTTGGAAGAGAGATTCTGTGATTTGAGTGGCGTTTGTTCTTTAAATTCTTTTACCAATCTTGATGTCACAGAATCCTCAACTAGGCAGAAAGATGAAAAGATACGATAACTCCCGTACTGCGAGGATGGTTTGAAAAGTTCTCAGAATCACGAGAGATCAGTCTAGCACAACAAGTTGTTCACGTGATATTCATTTGACTGTTGCTGTAAACATGTGCCACATCAGTGCTCTTGGAAGAAGGCTGTCATGGTGACATGGCTCTGTTGTCGTTCCCGCATAGTGATTTGCGAAGATGGAAAAAGTTGAGATTCGAACAGTGATTAAGTACTTTGTAAAGAAAAGTATGAAAGCAAAGGTCGTTCATGTCGATTTCCAGAATACACTGGGGGCTCTGCTCTTTCATATTCAGCTGGTGCCAAGTGGACAAATGAATTTAAATTTGGTCAGGAGAGTTTAGATGGTGATCCACACAGTGGTCGGCCAAGGTGCCAGAAGTCATTGCAAAAGCGCACAAAATGGTCATGAAGGCTCGCCGATTGAAAGTGCGTGAAATTGCTCACGCTTGCCAGATGTCATCTGAAAGAGTACATTGCATTTTAACTGAAGAATTAGAAATGAAAAAATTATCTGCAAGATGGATGCCGCGTCTCTTGACGCTGGATCAAAAACGCATGAGAATGGACATATCGGAACAATGTTTTGCCCATTTCAGGAGAAGCGAACAAGACTTTTTGTGCCAGTTTGTGACCACAGATGACCACAGGTGAAACTTGGGTGCATTATTATACCCCAGAGGCAATAAAACAGTCAAATCAGTGGAAAGATTCTGGTTCTCAGCCACTAAAGAAAGCAAAGACAATTCCTTCAGCGGGAAAGGTCATGGCATCAGTGTTCTGGGATGTGAAAGGGATTCTGTTTGTAGATTATCTCCTCACTGGATTGGAGAATACTCTGCTAAACTCCTGGACAAATTGCTACAAAAGATACGTGAAAAAAGGCCAGGTTTAGCAAGGAAGAAAGTCATCTTCCATCAAGACAATGCACGCTTGCACACATGTGCTGTCGCCATGGCAAAATGGTATGAATTGTTGCCATGTCCGCCTTATTCACCTGATATTGTTCCATCAGACTTCCATCTCTTCCCAAAACTGAAAATTTTTCTTTGTGGACGAAGATTCGCTTCATACGAAGAATTGATAGCCGGAGTTGACAACTATTTTGCAGGCCTGGAGGAAACTCATTTTCGAGATGGGATCAAGGCACTGGAACATCGTTGGACCAAGTGCATTAATCTACAAGGAGACTACATGGAAAAATAAAAAAGTTTCAGTGATGTAAGTACTTTGTTTTCTATTTCATTCCGAGAAGTTTTCAAACCACCCTCGTACATTGTAAAATAAATATACAGTATACTTGTGGAAGAACTCAAACTTCTGACTATAGGAGACAAATTTTTAAACCTGTTGATATCCTGAATGGATTATCTCAATAGGGAGAGGAGAAAGTGACATTTTTGTCAACTGTGTCTCAAGACTGACTTATAATTAATAGAAGGTGTAACAATATGCACATAAACACTTGGTGATCACATAGGCCAGGGCCACCCTCTGACATTATCAAATCCTCTCCCCAATCCCCTCAATTCCACATGTCTTTTCTGTAGTGTTTTAAAATATGCTATATGTCATTGGACTGCACTACCACACCATCAAGTATTAAGCCATGGAAAGCCTAATGCCACAAGAGATTATGTCTCTTCTGGAATTGGACAGAACATGGTTTCATGGATGCTGCAGTACAGTGATTAAGACACTACACTCAGCAGTTCAGATCTCCACTGAGCCACTCAGTGCAGTGCAGTCAAAAAGCACAAAATGGGTCACTGCAAGTGTTCCTACACTCTTATCAACTATTCCAACATGCTCTACACAAATATGGGAAGCTGTCAAGAAGATTTTTGATAAACACAGTTGGCTGAGTACAGTAGCTGTGATGAGGTAGGGATGGCTCCAAACAGTGCCTGGGGACATGGTCTGAACAGTGACTGATGACTTCTCGACGCCTACTGTCACTACCAGCCAGAATCCATCATTCTACTATGAGAGTGTTGCCAAGGAGGTGGATGGCTTAGTTTTGAGAGCCAACAGTTTGGAATCCGAAAGCTGCTACTTTTCCATATGGAACCTGTATTCAAGTGTGTCCAAGACTTTGCTAGTATTGTGCTTGGTGGTGACTAAATCCAGTGTAACATATTAAGTCATCTGCAGACAGCCAAATGAAATCCTCCTAGAATTTTTCAGTCAGTATTAGGCACAGGATAAATTCAAAAAATTTGGAGGGACCATGGTTTTTTTTTTTATTTCTCCTTAAAAGAGCAAGGAACCTTATATGCTCCAGACATGGGTGTAATGAGCTGTGTAGAATAGACCCTGAAGCAAATCATCGCCTATTGCTTGGTCTGGATACTAGACACAGGGGAGCTCCTTATCCACTCTTACTATGGTCTCAAGGGATACTAATCCAGTGTAGCAAATATGGTCCTGCTGATGGCTGTACACCTTGATTTCTTACGAAGATTGCATTTTATGGCATACTTTTTAACACACTAGTATGGAATTATTTGGAGGTGCAGTATTTTAGAACAGCTTTGTCATTGGGGCTTTAAATGGTCATCTGCTTGTGTTCACCTGGTCCTTCATACCACACAGCCATTTTTAGGTACAGAGTTCACTGGATAAGTATAACACCACAATAAGGAGCCCAGTACAATGTACCTGAGTTACAGACTTTTTCCACCATCCTTATGCTAGCTAAAACTAACCAAATGAAGGAAAAAAATCTGCCAATTTTAAAAAGGTTCTGCTTCCTCAGTTATATTAAACGAGCTGTTTATCTCCTATTATTAGGTTAACATTTACATGATTACATTAATAATTTCAGAGAAAATAGTTACCTAGATCTGTAAATAAGGAGTTCTGTTTACAGTACAGTAACACTTTTCATGCAGCTTTATAATGAAACACTCTGTTTCCTATGCAGCTAACTGATCTTTTCAATTGAATGTAGATATTCAGATAATTTGTACAAACAGAAGTATGTTGCTAGAAATTCCCAATTTCTATCTGTTAGATAGGAATGTGTTGAATTCTTTTGCACTAGAGTTCTCACACCCTTGGCAAGAAGGCGAAGTCTACATGAAAATTATAATTGTGTCTTGTGCTGTGATTGTGCAGATCACAGGACAGCTGAACGTAAATATGTATTACATCCTTTATACTTGCTCCTGTTAAATTTTACACTAGTTTGTTTTAGGGAAAACAAGACTTGACACCGGATATTCCGGTCTGAGCTGCCAAAGATGGCAGTCTCGTGTGTGTGTGTGTGTGTGTGTGTGTGTGTGTGTGTGTGTGTGTGTGTGAGGTGTGCTTGCTTGTGTGAATGAATGTGCGCATTTTATATTCTGGAGAAGACTTTGGCCAAAAGCTAAGTGCATAAAAATCTTCTCATTGTGCACGTCAGCAACTCATCACATCACCTTAATGCGGAGTAGTAATATATCCTTTTCCTTATATTGTTGATATTCCAATCTGGAGTTGCTCATTGTGGAGCTCTGGTGCTAGAGACTTTTGTTCCTTGTGTAAGCCACTGAATTTTACTGCTTGCTTACTTTTGTCAGGTTCTGCAAGAAAAACATCACTGAGTACATCTGAGAAACAATTTAAATATTTTTCATGGTTTCTGGTGCTTGAACTGTAGTCTATAGGCCAGTGTACAACACTTACAAGGGAATGGTCCAGTGCAACTTGTTGAACCCTATCCTGAAATTTTTCACACAGTAGGAAGACACTGAAAGCAATACACTGTTAAAATTTTAGCTAGTAACTAAGATTTTAAGGCGTGCTGCAAGTATTTAAAAAAAATTTTGTTACTCATTTTTGCCACATAGTGCACTGATTATAACAGTGGTTGGTACAGCCCTTCCTGCCCAGCGCATGAATCGGCAAATAAGCAGATGCAGCCATGACAGGAGGACATAGTTCCGCATAGTGCAAAATACAAAGTGCTCACACGTGAATTTTAAGCAGACTTAATCCATACCATTCATATTGACAGTTAAACTTGCAGATGCATTGTTATGCAAGTGATTAGCAGACAAGACAAAATGAAAGCAGTCTATGATATATTACAGATGACTGCCATCAATAGAGATGTCAATTTGTTGACATCAAATATTTTATAAAAATTCCTGTAGTACATTTCATATGATAATTTCTGCATCATGTATCATTTTTCTAATAATGAAACAGTTCCTTATTTATTCTCTGTAGTAGCCACAGAAATGCAAAGTGGCTATTGGATGACAAAAATGGACAGTTTCCTTACCCAGGGACACCACCTAATAAAAGAAAAATCATTGCATTCAGGCATCTCACAGTAATTACTAGTTTTACATAGACAGAACTGAAATGGAGTAAGAAATGGTCATATGTGTTGTTCTGCATATTGTGCTGCGTACTAGGCATACTTGATCAAATTCGTAAAGTGTGCTGATGCAGACTGACAGTACAGAAATAACTAAAGATTAACAGTGCTGTTCCACAGATAAAACCTGAAATGACAAGGAACTGTCGGAACTAATACTATCTGACAGTTTCCTGAAAAACGCATTACACTTTCGAATTTTTTTTTTTTATTGAGAGACTGAATCAGGCTATTAGTTCTGGGTAGAATCAGAGTTATATACATTTCTTTGTCCTTCTAATGACAGAGATGCTGGTATGTCCAGGCCAAGAGTCCAACAAAACCAATGCATTATTTTCTGCAACTGGTAAGATGATGTTTTGGCTGTAACACTGACCATCAGTCTCTCTTATTTTTCTAGATTTTGTGATGTCAGTTATGAGACGTTTGCAAGTAGTCATTTTTTTTTGTCCCAATTTGCATTGGAGAGAGAGAGAGAGAGAGAGAGAGAGAGAGAGAGAGAAAGCTGCAGAATATACTTATCACTGACATTGTTGCATATGAATATGTCATAGCACTCGACGACTGCACAAATGACTCTGCATTTTTTGGTCGAAAGCTTGCATAAAGAGAAGCTGCTTGTTATCCTCTAAAATGCTGTGTATAAAGCCAGTCAGTGAGGTTCCGTGCAAACCACACTTTACTATTTCGACCAAAAAAGGTAGAGTCATTTGCGCAGTCATCGAGTGCTATGACATATTCATATGGAACAATGTCAGTGATAAGTATATTCTGCAGCTTTCTCTCTCTTCAATGCAAATTGGGACAAAAAAAGACTACTTGCAAACGTCTCATAACTGACATCCCAAAATCTAGAAAAATAAGAGAGACTGATGGTCAGTGTTACATCCAAACCAATGTGGTGATTAAACATAGTACAAGTCTTCCTACCTACCAAGTTTTAATTCTTAAATGGTATTATGTAGTTATTGTTATTACGTTTAAACCTTGACTGTTTTGTAGCAGTCTAATATTACGTTGTATGTTAGAAGCCAATCAGTATCAAGTAACAATTGTATGTTCACATTTGTTATGACTGAGAAGGTTTACATAATAGAAAAATTCATTATATTTAAAGGTAATCATACAGGGTGTCCAAAAAGTCTTTCCCTGATTACATAAATTGATAACTCAGGCTAGAAGTAAGATACAAATATGAAACTGGTGTCTAATTGTTTACAAACTATCAAAGTTTTTTCACACATCAGTAAATTTCCACATGAGCACACTTGGTAGCACATAGCACATCTAGGCAATATTCAATTTCCGTCCACACATTAGCTAACATCACTGGAGGGATCAATTCAACGACTGTGGTTATCCGTTGCCGCAGGGTTTCAAGATCTGGTACACGTGTTCGGTAGACCTCGTCTGTGACATAACCCCATAAAAAGAAATGTAATGGGGTTATGTCAGGAGAGCGTGGAGGCCAAACCGTTGGTCCCCATCATGACCAATCCATCGCCCAGGAAAGATCATATCGAGATAGGAACGGACGTCCAAACCCCAATGAGGCAGTGCACCATGTTGCTGAAACAAGACATCGGGGTGATACTGAAGCAGTTGAGGAACAGCATACAGTTGCAACATGTCCAGGTACACTGCAGATGTGATGGTAGCCTCAGCGAAGAAGGGTCGTGCAATAGCGTGGCGCACCAAACATTCACCTTTGGACTGCCTCTGGTGCACTCCATGACCTCGCCAGGGGGATGTGAACCCCAAATGCGCACATTATAGCGATTCACTAGTCCACTGACAAAAAAGGTCGCTTCATCAGAAAAGGCAATTCGTCTGAAATAATCATCATCGTCCTCAATACGTGATAGCATTTCGACCACAAAGTCATATCGACGTGTACTGTCATTGGGCAACAAGGCCTGAACGATTTGCACTTTGTATGCACAAAACATTAAATGTTTGTGTAAAATGTCATGGAGAGAGCTTTTTGGCATCTGTAATTCACGTGAGGCCCTGCGCACTGATTTCTTCGGACTTTGCGGAAAAAGATTGCCTTACAGCTTCCACCCTGTCTGCTGAGGTTCTTGGTCGACCAGACCTTGGAAGGTCAGCAACCAATCCTGTGTTCTTGAACTTCTCATACCAGGCTTTAATGCTCTTGACATCAGGTGGATTCCTTCCAAATATTGTCTGGAAGTGTATCTGCACTGTGCTTGGTGATCGTGTCTCATGGTACCACAGGACACACTGTGCCTTCTCCTGATTGGTTAACATGGCTTCTCGGACACTGCACCTCATCCACTACTTATGTACTGCGAACCTAAAACAGAAAAAAAAACTTTGATAGTTGTAAACAATTCGACACAAGTTTCATATTTGTATCTTACTTCTAGCCTGAGTTATCAATTTATGTAATCAGGGAAAGTCTTTTCGGACACCCTGATTTCTTGTTTTATTTGCTTTCCTTTTGCCTTGGTAAGGCTGACAGCATACGTTCCAGTCCAGGAATCAAGGGATACTCTGTTCTTTGTTTTAATATCTCTAACAAAGATTCTGACACACATGAAATTTTGTTGGCTGAATCGGTGTAGACATCAGTTTTACAATTATTTGTGTGTCTTGTAAATATAGGTTTACTATTCTCATCAGTCTCATTCTGCTCTTCTTCCTTTAATAACCATTCCCTCATTTACAGTGTTTGTGTAAATGCTATGACTTTGTCAACATATGGGTCTGCTCTGACGTAGATATGTCCTGAATCGTGGCCCCATCTCCAGGATGTTTTCCATTTGCCACCACTACCATAGTTTGTGAAGGTACAATTGCTTGTAGTTGTGGATTACTGTTATTCGTTGCCGTGTTAACAAATGTCTGAGGGTTGTCATTTCTTGACCTACTGTTGTATTGTATATTCTTGCCATTGGCAGATCTTGTAACTTGACAAAAGTTTGTCTCTCTCCTTTTATGGAATTCGCAATTTATTTGGTTACTATCAGCTTTTATATCATAATTATTATTCCTTTTCTCATTATTCATTGTACCTAATCTGTCTACAAAGGATGATAACTCATTTACCGTTGTCCATCCTCTATATAAAATCTCTTTACGCACATAATAGGGTAATACACACACACACACACACACACACACACACACACACACACACCTGCAGTCTCAAAGACGTGGTTTCAGTTCTCTGAGACTGCAGACGTGTGTGCAAGTTCCATTTGCTTGAGTATGTGTGTGTGTATGTGTATGTGTGTCTACTGCTGACAAAGGTCTTAATGGCCGAAAGCTATAATTGTGTTAATCTTTTTGTTGTACCTATCGCGATTCAGCATCTCCGCTATATGGTGAGTAGCAACTTTCCTTCTCTGGTATTGTTACATTCCATTCTGGATTTTCCATTGTTTGAGTGTGTAAGTATTTCAGTCTAGTAAGATGCCATGGTATGTACTTCTTAAAGCTGTCCCATGAACTGCTATAATATTTGGGGTCAGGCAATTCTAATGTTAGTTTCTCCTGTATGCCTTGAGACAAGTACTTCCATTTAAACTTTTTGTGGAAGTTATTCCAAGATACAAACTCTTCTGAGTGAGCATTTCTCCACTCCACAGTGTCACCCACCAAATAACTGAAAGAAAATTCTGTCTTTTTTTAATCTTCCCACTGACATGGTGAAGATCTTGAAAATACCCGTAAGTAAGTAGGGTGTAAATCACCATTGGGTTTGAATTTTGGAAAGTGCTTATATAGATTGCCTTTTCTATATGCAATTCTTCCAACGATGTACTAATGACACTACATTGTCCCATGCAGTGAGTATCTTTAAGTTTGTGGCGTGTTTTAGCCAATTCATCCCATAACCATTTAAACTCGTTGTTCTGTTGAGCAGCCTCTTCCCCAGGCAGTTTGGCACTACTCAGATTTTCTGCCTTCTCTTTAAATTTTTGATCTGCAAATGCCTGTACCCTTTCCTCCAAATCAGTAATCATCTCATGAATTTTTGATCTGCAAATGCCTGTACCCTTTCCTCCAAATCAGTAATCATCTAATGAACAAATAGTATCCCCATTTTCACTTCTCTGTTGTAGTAATTTGATACATCCTGTTGCTTCTGTGATTTGATCCTTCACAATTTACATTCCTTTTTTGTTTTGTTTTTATGACTGCAGAACCTCTTGAGCATCCTTTGTTTAAACTCATGTCTAAATTCATTGTTATTTCTTTGGAAGTTGAGATTACACTGTCCTGCATTTGTGATAGCTATATTAATCTTGCCATTACTGTTTTGGACTAGTGAGAGTTTGTTACTAATCTTATCATTACTGTCTTTTATTTTCTTATTAATACTATCCTCTTCGATCTTAGACAGCTCCTTGAATTTCACAAATAAAATCGTCATACTTACTCCTTGTGCTTCCATGGCCATTTTCCTGTGCCACATATGCATATACTATCATCATACTTTTAATTACTAATAAGTATTATTGATTTAATCACCAGATTACTAACTTTCTATTCTAGTCTCCTTTTACCACAACACAAAGAAATAGTGCTTTAAATTGTAATAATCACAGCTCACCTGCTGATGATACAGCGTATTTGGGACAAACTGTGACTGCTTTGTGGCTGCATCATATTGAACAACTGCACTGAGCTGCTGCCGATCATAATGTCTCTTATGGATCAGCTGATGCAGCGTCAGTTGGCTGCTACAAACTCACCAAGAATTCTTCCATTTCGTAATGCAAAACATGCCTTGAATTCGTATTTTATCACACAAGCACATTATTGTATTGGTGGACTCAGATATTGTAGTCAGCTGCACTATGTATCATTTGTTTTTGCTTCCTGTTCGTATTTTAACAATTTATTCAGCGACAATGAATAATGTGTGCACGGCTGTAAGTATTGCTGTTCCATGACCATTTACTGTTGTTGCACCCGGCAACGTGTACTTTTTCTGTACCTCTTACTATTTCTCCAAATTTTCTTCTTATTATGTCAACATATATCATGTGCCTAGTGCTCACAGTGGGATGTCAAACCTACCAGTTACATACGTCTTCCTGGAATAGCACAAGACTTTTGTAGGTTCGATTTGTCACCTATGAATTTATCTTGTAGAGCTGATCATGCTATTCAGTCCCAGCTAATAATCTTCATGTTCTTCGATCCTCTTCCCAGAATAATTCACGAATTTGCTGGAAAAAAGAGCTCATTTCTTTCCTTGAACAACGTAAAGCATTCATGACCAGAGCTCCATCATTTCAACTACTTATAGTGTCAAATTAACCATTAACACAATACACTTTACAATGAGCTCCATGCTCCTCATTATCTATGGTATGTGTACAATAGAGTAAGCCAGTTACACTACATTTTATGTAACGTTATTGCTAATATAGACTCTTATTCCTTAGCGGTCCATCGTTACACCTTCCATCACAGCAAGTGACATCTTCCGTTCACCACTCATGCGCGTGGGATGTGCAGCTCCTGCATACATTGTTCTCTCTGTGTAAACAGAAGCCTAGTGGCAGTGTTTTGCTCCACTCTAGTTCAGTTACCTTGAAATAATAGTTTTTCTCTTTACATTCATGTGAATATCTTCCATTTCTCAAAGAGCCTAAGAATGTGCCATGGCATTTCATAATGAACTGTCATGTTACACTAAAGTACATTGTGTAAATCTTTCTTCCATTTATATAATTCAGGTTCAGGTTTTACAAATTGAAACCAGCTTTGCACATTGTTTAAGATTAAGCATTTTTCTCCGTTCTTTGTATAATCAAAAAATGTACACCTCTTGCTGAAGACTATTATTATGCATGTTGTCTTTGGGATTGGAAGGTCCAGTGTTTTTGTTCTGGACTTTAATTAGCACAACAATCATTGTTCGAACCACAATTAACAGAATTGTTAGTTTTTTCCTGTTTCTTTTGCTGTATATCAAGATCATTGGAATGAATGTCCAAGAAATTAACTAATAAACAATACATATGTAGGTCTTCAGGAGAAATAGGTGATTTCAATTGCATGCCATGTTCTTCATATTTCATCTTTGAAAAACTTTGATTGCATTCCAAATTACTGTGAAACTCTGAAACATGCACAAAGACAAACACTATCAGCAGTATAGCAGAAGACATCACAAAGAAAATTAATTCAATTTTTTCTCCATTGTTAATACTTGGTGATAGTGCAAAGTCAACTGCTAATTATTATGAACATTAAATGAGTAGCAAATATAAGCAAATAGTAACTGCGAGCAATTGTGTGAGAGTAACTATCCATGGAAACTGAAATTTGCCTAACAAATTATGAACACACTGTGACATGTTACATGTTTACCGATGTGCCAACAACCCAGGATATTGTTAGTTTACTGTAGAAAAAATCCGTATTACTTTTGCTAAAATTCCTTTATATGTGCGTTTCTGTAGCCTTTAGTTCATCTCCTTTTGGGAACTAGACAAACAGAGCTGAATGATATGAAATACTTAGGTCTGATCAGTACTTATTTCTGTTTTCAAACCAGTAGTTTGTTGTAGCATTATCAATGCAGATCACTGATCTGTTTTTTTTTTTTTAGAAAAGTTTAGCATGAAACCATATGTCTGAACTAAATAGTGAATGTTTGTGGATTTGCTGTTTTCAACCGACATATTTAAGATTAGCTGTGATCACAACTTATGTTGTCAAATATTGAAGGAATAGTAAGGATACAGGAACTTTCAAAAGATTTATTTATATTACAAAAGTTGCTCGCTACCTATTTAAAACTTTCATGCATTCCTCAGGTAATCAGTGTTCATTTAAGTATATTATTTTTGTATTTATACAATTTGAAAGTACTATTTTTAGAATTTCACACACATCTGTAAGCATTTTACTAAAGTTCACAAAGCAAACCTATTCAGTTGTAGGCAATCTTTTCCCAGATGTCTATTATTTGAAATATTTTGGTCAGTGAAATTAATCTTAAACCTGGTAGACTGTTCCCTAATGCCACTGTTTACTCTGTTGACGTAAGTATCACTTACCTATGTTCTCTACATAGTTTTTGCCAATCTCATTGTTACTATGGATGGAGTTTGTGCTTACATGAATTAAAACGCCTCTCTGGTTATGTAAGAACAGGGTGTATATGACCCGGGAGATCCGGGAAAAACCTGGGAATTTTTTCATCCGGGAGAAAACCGGGAAAAACCCGGGAATTGTTTAGAATTCCGGGAAGTTTTCATTGTTTTAGTTTTCAGTTAAATTTTTGTGTTTTTTGACCGGTAAGGACTAATACTCTTAACAAAGGATATTACTGTATCCCGCTACTGCAGAATAATACTGCAGCAACAAAACATGTACGAGAGAAAAAAAAACTAAAATAAAACTTAAGTTTCAAAGGAAATGCACCATATAAAACAACAAAACAGTGCTCATAGAAGCGTCTGCCAACAGCAAAGTGTGTCAAAGGCTTTAGGAAGACTACGCAATGCTTTGTAACGACAAATTGCCTCCGATGACCGTGGCGTGACAACTGTTTAAATTAGATTCGTTTGAGCAGTTGCGGGCGGGCTCCTGCACTTGCACAGTTGAGTCGCGTATGAGTAGTACCTTCTCCCGCTTCTGGTTACAGAAGCGTGGCTGGGCGCCACTACTTAATATTGCCCTGGTTCGGAAATTAGTAAATATGGGGCTGATGCACAGAGCAGTCTGACTTGTGGTGGGGAGGTGGGTCGACTCCACGTGACCTGTGTTTACGTTTAGTGATTTTGTTGTTTTGTCTTCGTTTATTGCTCTCACGTTAAATGATAACAAAACAGATTTTTGTGGCCGGGAGCTATCAAATGAATTAAAATACGTTCGCGTTATTCAATATCATCATCATCATCAGTTATCTGCTATATTAGCAGGTCCTTTGCCTCTCCATTTTCTGCGATCCATTGCTTCCTTCTTAAGGCTGCTGTATGTTGTACCGTCCATCATGTCATCCAGTATCTGGAATCTCTTCCTTCCTCGCTTCCTTTTCCCTTCTACATAACCTTCTAAAACTGTTTTTATCAGTCCGTCATTCTTTCTTAATATATGCCCAATCCAATTTCTTTTTCTTCTCTTTATTACATCTAGTAACTGCCTTTTCTCTCCCACTCTTCTCAGTACTTCTTCATTTTTTACTCTGTCCATCCAACTTATTCTTTCCATCTTCCGCCATGCCCAGATCTCAAAAGCCTCCAGCCTTTCTCTGTCTTTTTTCCTCATAGTCCATGTTTCAGCACCATATAGAAGAACACTCCATACAAGACATTTTATGAGTCTCTTTCTGAGTTCTCTGTCCAGACCGCTGCAGAAGATTCTCCTTTTCTTATAAAACGCCTCTTTTGCCATTGCTATCCTTGTTTTAATTTCTGTGGTGCACTTCCAGTCGGTGTCTATCCTGCTTCCAAGATACTTAAAATTTTGCACCTGTTCTAGTGTTTCTCCATTCAGCACAATTTTTATTTCCTTATTTCCTCCTATTGCCAATACTTTTGTTTTATTTGTGTTAATTTTCATTCCATATTTTTTTCCGTTAGTTGCAATGGTGTCCACCAAATCCTGTAATTCTTTTTCCCCTGTGACTAGAAGGACCATGTCATCAGCAAATCTCAAGCACCCTACTCTTCTTCCTCCAGTTTCTACTCCTTTGTCATCTAATGAGCATTGGTCAATCATATTTTCCAAGTACAGGTTGAAAAGAGTAGGTGATAAACAGCATCCTTGTCTTACTCCTTTCCCTAGTCTGATCCAGTTTGTACTTTCTCCTCTCACTTTTACTGAAACTTTTTGATTAAGGTACAATGAGTTTATAAGTCTTCTGGTTTTCCAGTCCACTCTCTTTTCCCTCATAATAGTCGCCAGCTTGTCCCAAACCACATTGTCAAATGCCTTTTCTAAATCGATGAAGCACATATATAGGTCTCTTCCTTTTTCAATAAACCTTTCTCCCAATATTCGTAGGAGCCCTATTGCATCTCTGGTGCCCGTATTCCGTCTAAAGCCAAACTGCTCCTCGCCGAGATTCTCCTCTATTACTTTTTCAAGTCTTTTATTAATTATTCTTAATATCACTTTGGCTGCATGTGAAATGAGGCTGATTGTCCTGTGCTCGCTGCATTTCTTGGTTCCTTGTTTTTTCGGTAATGGAATCATTACTGTTGTCAAAAAGTCCTCAGGCCATTCACCACTGTCATATATTTTATTACATAACCTCAATATTTCTCTTATTCCATTGTGGTTCAAGCATTTTAGTATTTCTCCCGGTATTGTATCTGTACCTACTGCTTTGCCATTTTTCATTGCAGCAATGGCAGACTTTACTTCTTCCATTATGATGGTCGGTCCTTTCTCTTCATCACTTACATGTTGTGTGATTCAAGTTCCAGAGTTTCTGGTTTGCTATTTGTGTCATATAGCTCTTTTATATATTCTTCCCAACTCTGGAGGACATCGTCACGATCTTTGTACAGTACCTCTTCGTCTTTACTCAAAATTATTACGGAAGGCTAAAATATGTTATTCGTTTTAGATTTTATTTCCACCTTTGTGACAGTCAAACATTAATTGCCTTACAGAACAATTAAGTTATTTTTGCTGGTTTGCTAAAGAGATTTGGCTTTTACTAATCTTTTCTGTTGAGGCAGTCAATTTATTTGAAATGAAGTGTTTAATTTCACACTATTGGTTAGTTTAAACTGTTCACTGCATTTCAAGTGCACGTATGGCATTACGCCATAATAAAGAACCAAACATGACTTAATACAGTACTGGTACTCCAAGAAAATTTACATACGGATGCGCATTTTAAGCCGAATTGTGCGTTTTAGTATGGTTCACGAAATTCTGACGCTCTTGAAGTATCCTCGGGTGTCTTGTTTCTTTTATGACATAATGTAAGATCTTTTAATGTTTTACACGTACGGACATATGGACTTCTTGCGTCATCGTTGCTGCGCAAGCACGGTGACTCTATCTGGCGCTCCCTTGCAACCGCAGAAACGAACCTATTTCTAACAGGTCGCGGGAAAATATTATGAATGGTGGTTTGAAAAGCGTTACATTCAAAGCACATGTACTTTTACTTAAGATGAGCTATGTGCGAGAATGTACGATGAATTTTTTAAATCACAAAGCGTTTGACTCTCATTTAAAAATCACCTCTTTGAGGACGATCATTTAGAAGAATTTCAAGCCCAGAAGATCAGACATTTACGTCGTTATTAAAAATTTTACTGGCTCATTTGTGTGATGTACCTTAAAGTGTAACAAGTGCAAAAAGATCTACTTTATATGTAGGAGCTTAGCTTCTCTTCCAGCTTAGTAATCTTTGAGACCAATGTTATATGTGAATGCTATGTATATTAATTTAAACCGTTAACTTTTCTTATTTGTGTGTTCGCGCTACGTAAGAGTGATCTTGCTGTTTGCTGACTACATCACGTGTCCTATGCTGTCATCAGCAGGTGAGATCACGTGATGTAAGCTATGACGGGCTTACAAAAGTGCATCGCAATCTCGATTTCAATGCTTCGGAAAGTGACATGTAGTGTTTGGTGAATTCGAATTTATACCTTCGTAATACGAAAATATGCAGCGTACATGTTGCTGCACATCAAAGGTCTTTCAAAATGTGTTTTTTCCCCCCTGAGTTTCGTTTTCTAAAGTCCCGGGAAATTCTACTCCGATATATAAAACCATAAATATTCAAAGGATTGATGAGTTTTACAGTGCCGAATAAGAGTATACTGTCACTTAACACGGAAAAAGTGTATCTTCACCCGTGAGAGAGTGTATTTTCAACCAGAAAATCCGGGAAAAATCCGGGAGTTTTTTTCCTTGTCCACGTATACACCCTGAAGAATGTGGAGTCTCACAATGGTACCATTAAATAAAATATTCTTGGATTTCCAGTCTTGTTAAATGGTTAAAATTCCACAAGCTTTCGACAAAGTGCTCCTTGGCCATTGTCAAGTGGTATTACTGCAAGTGTGCTGTAGGTTCACCCATAGATACACTAACTGCCGACTGTGAGATCACTGGTGCTCACAGCATCACCATATATAGGCATATGTTGACTCTGTGTTCAGTGTGCCAACTTCAACATCATGACCATTGGATCCCACACAGCAATGAGCTGCAGGTGGCTGCTTGTCTCTATTAATGATATTATTATTGTTTTTATTTCAATTGCATATTTAATTACACTGTCCCAGAAGCCACTAGTGCAAGCCATGACAAAGGTTTTGTCAAATTTAATCGTGTTTTCTAAAGCATGTTCAGCTGAAGCGGGATTCACAGGGTAGCTTGGGGGATAAAACCTCTAGTGTTCCTTCCTGCACTGTCCTACAGTGCATATTGTTTATCTGACCTAAGAATGGCCACATTCTCAAGGCATCTTTAGACCTCAGGTGTTCTGAGACTTGCTGCATCTTTAACTGGGACCAATATTACAAAAATGCTACTCATTGTATAGCGAAGATGTTGAGCTGCAGATAGACACAACAAAAACATTGATGGAAAGTAAGCTTTTGGCCAACAAGGCCTTTGTTGAAAATACACACACACACACACACACACACACACACACACACACACACACACAAACAAATGATGACTATGGTCATGTGTGTCAGTTGAGTTGTGTGTGTGTGTGTGTGTGTGTGTGTGTGTGTGTGTGTGTTGACTATTTTCGACAAAGGCCTTATTGGCGAAAGCTTATTTTCTGACAGTCTTTTTGTTGTGCCTATCTGCGACTCGGCATCTTTGCTACATGGTGAGTAGCAGCTACCCTTTTTGTTATACTGTTACATTACATCCTGGATTTTTCATTTTTTCTTCAGAAATGTTTTTATTGCCATTGCCAATCAACATTTTATATCCTATCTACTTTGGCCATCATCAGTTACTTTTCTGCCCAATTAACAAACCTCATCTGCTACATCTAGTGTGTCGTTTCCTAATATAATTTCCTCACTATTATCTGATTTAATTAGACTACATTCCATTATCCTTATTTTGCTTTTATTGTTGTTGTTCATCTTATGTCCTCCTTTCAAGACATGTTCCATTCTGTTCAACTGCTCTTCCAAGTTCTTTGCTGTCTCTGACAGAATTGCAGTGTCATCAGCAAACCTCAAAGTTTTTATTTCTTCTCCCTAAACTTTAATTACTACTTAAGATTTTTCTTTGGTTTCCTTTACTACTTGCTCAGTTTACAGATTGAAAGAATAACATCTGGAATGGCTGCAACCCCGTCTCACTCTCTTCTCAACCATGGCTTTCCTTTCATGCCCCTAGACTCTTACAACTGCCATCTGGCTTCTGTACAAGTTGTAAATATCCTTTTGCTCCCTCTATTTTACGCCTACTACTTTCAGAATTCCAAAGGCAGTACTCCAGTCAACATTGTCAAAAGCTTTCTCTAAGTCTAAAAATTCTACAAAAGTATGTTTGTCTTTCCTTAACCTGACTTCCAAGATAAGTCATAGGGTCAGTATTGCCTTGCATGTTCCTAAATTTCTCCAGTATCCAAACTGATCTTTTCTGAATTTGGCTTCTGTTAGCTTTTCTGTTCTTCTTCTGTAAAGAATTTGTGTTACTATTTTGCACCCATGACCTGATAAACGTAGTTTGGTAATATTCACACATATCAGCATGTGATTATTATTATTATTATTATTATTCTTATTTTATTATTATTATTGTTGTTTTTTTGGGTCATCTAAGGACCACACACCAATTTCAATGCTTCCTTCTTTGTTGTTCTTTCTTTTTCCTCCAGTATTCTTTCATCTTTTATCTATGTGTCCCTTATCTCTCCTCAGACCATTTTGACTCTGTCTTCTTCTCCCTCTTGCCTTGGAATCCTTCCATTTTTAACACTTTCCTCTTGAAACACACTCTTTCTGTTGCATCTTTTTCACTTATGTTGTTTTTTTCCAAATCTTTCCTAACTTCTTGTAGTATTATTATTATTATTATTATTATTATTATTATTATTATTAATTGAATGATTGTATTCTTTTTATGTCTGAGGGTACTTTGCCTGCCTTGTACATCTTGCACACCAGATGAAAGAGTTTTGTCATGACTGCCTCTCCCAAGGCTATCACTAGTTCTGACTGAGTGTTATCTACTCCTGGGACCTTTTTTTGACTCAGGTCTTTCACTGCTCCATATATATATAATCACATCTCCTATCTCATCTTTGTCTAAATCCTCAGTATTGCCTTAAAGTTAATTTCCCATGCATAGTGCATAGGTCCGGGTCCCATAGTGTGGTGACTGCAGGCCTTTGTATGATCTTTGTATGATATTAGAGGAACTAAAAATTGTAATTTCATATCTGGTGCTATGGAAAACATACTCCTGGTTTTATGGCAGATAACTAATTACTCACATGTACCAAGGTTTTATGTTACCTCAGTGCCATAAACAGTCTTAACAGTTCATTCTACATTATGCATAGGTATGCTCCTGTAGCCAGGAAGGTAAGCAACCCAGCTCATTCTGTATCATAATGCTGAGCAACAAAAGTTTGGAAACCCAAGCAGTGCTGTACTTGTGTGAATGTTTGGTTCTGTTGCACAACTTTTCTGTCCCCAGTTTCGAAGAGGAGAACGACATAATAAAACTGTGTAAACCTGCAACTGGATCACACATAATAAAATAACTGAGATGAAATTTTGCATACAATCTTTCAATACAAAACATTGACACCAACCAGTGGCTGTCAGGAGGCCTTAATATGTGAACACTAAATGAAATTGTGTTGAACCTGCAAATCATTTTAGTGAATATGATGAAAAGCTGGAACATAATTTAGAACATTCCTCTGTGTTCACAGGAGTGTTAATCTGAAACAGAATGATTTGATTGCCTCTGCTTCGATCGTGCTCATGAATAAAATATAAAAGGAGATATGTGAGTTAAATCTTTTTCCTAGTTATTATGGATTAATAAATTGACAAGTGTCATTCTCCAGGTCTCGTTAGTACTTCACTATGTCACAGTGTGAAAGCTACAAAGTCTTTCGCAGTGGAGTCTTGCATAAAAAGTTATTGGTTAACTTGTCATGTCAAGTTCTGATAAAATCCAAAGCTTTCAATGACTGCCTCAATTTTATCTTTACATGGCACAGCAAATTAAACTGTGATCTTTTTAGGCAAATTTGTGGGAGATTTTTAAAACTGATGAACATCCTCAGTGTTACAAAAGAGCTGCAGTTCATTTGAAAAAATTGCAGTCAAGAGTGATAACCACATTTCCTACTGGAATATTTGTTCTCTTTTTTACTCATTAATTAAATTCACTGCTATCACAAAAAGAGTCAAAGATAAAAACTGCTGAATTTTTTCCTCACTTTGAATGATCTTGCTAATTTCTTTAAAAGTCAGCCAAAGGAATCTGGGCTCTAGACGAGGAAGTAAGGATGCAACTGCCTAAAGTTTATGCGGTCTTGCAATTAAATATTGTAGTAATTTTGCATCATATTGCAGTGAATAAAGCTCAATATACACTGACAGAAAAAACTCTCAGTACCAAGACAGAGTTGTGCGACATAAACGAAAGTTGCTAGGCAAGTTTCTGCATCTGAAAGATGATGTCTCTTCAAATTCTTGCCAGTTGCATTAGAGTGGCACTAGTAGTGTCACCATGAGGATGCAAATCAGGTTTGCCTTAAATACACATTGTAATGGTTGGGAGCTGTAGTTATCTTTGAGATTGGAAGCTGTGAGTTGATGTTAATCAAGGATGTCTTTAAAATGATGAAGATGCCATTAACACCACCTCACTTGAGTTTGAATGAGGTTATGTAATAGAACTATGAGAAGCTGAATTTTCAGTGTACAATATTGCAGGAAGCATATGGCTCTAGTGCATCACACTGCATCTGCAGCAGCAATTTGAGCAGCAGTTGGCACCACAGTGGTACAACAACCTGTGACAGATTGATTACGTCAAAGACAGTTTCAAGCCAGATGCAGTGTAGTGTGCATTCCACTGAGTCCAAACCACTCCCATGACCGCCAATTCAGCATCTCTGACTGGAATTCACCTGTCACATGGGATGCAAGCAGCAATCTGGAGGGGGCAGGGAAAGGGAAGGGATAATTGTGTATAGGTGGCGAGAGAAAAACGCTGTCTGATGCTGTGTGCAGAGATTAGACCGCCAGTAGGAGCAGTGCCAGGAGATGTTGGGCAGGGAAGTGGGGTAAAAAAGGTGCATAAAAGGAGAGGAGTGGAGAAAGACGTGTGGATGCATTGGCAGAGGGCTGCATGCATTGGCAGAGGGCTGCAAATAAACAGGATAGGAGATTAGACTGGGGAAGAGATGATAGGATAGAGGGGGTGGAAACTGTTGGGTGGAGGGTGTCGGGACAGTATGTTACCGTGGATTGTGGCCATTCAAGTGTGTTAAGTTCAGCTGGATGTTATGCCACAGGGTGGCCTACTTTGCTCTTGACCACAGTTTGGCGGTGGTCATTCATCCTGGTGGACAGCTGGTTGGTAGTCTTACCAGTATAAAAAGCTGTGCAATGATTGCAGCAGAGCTGGTTAATTACATGCCTGCTTTCACAGGTGGCCTGGCCCCTGATGGTGGAGGATAAACTGGTGACAGACTGGAGTAGGAAGTGCTGGGTTGGTGGATTGGGTGGGTTTTGCACTTGTCTTCCACAGGGATATGATCCTTATGACAAGGGGTTGGGAGTGGCATAGGGATGGACTAGGATGTTGTGGAGGTTGGGTGGGCAACAGAAGACTACTTTAGGAGGGGTGGGAAGTATCTCTGATGCCACCTGTTGGCAGGCTAGTCCCTCCACCAGACAGTGTTCATCTGTCCCCACTCATACACTACTATCTCTTCCCCTTCCCCGTGCCCTCCAGATTGCTGTTTTTTACCTTTTTAAGTTCATAGCTACTTGTCACCTTTATTTCCAGAGAACTGCATCATAAAATTGTTGGTGACTTGTTGAAATGTGTCAGGTGGTCTCCATACTGTGAAATTTTAAAATTCTTTGAACTAATTTGGAGTAATCCTGCATCCAGTGCATTGGTTGTGAGATGCTGTTCAACAATAAAAAGCTCAAAAAACAATGACGTAGTTCATAAGCACAAGAACAGCTTGCAAACTTACTCTGTTATTGCTCAAAAAGGGTTTTCTTTGGCAACTGAGAGAAGGGTTTTATGACTCGGTGACAACAATTCACCGAAATGGTAATTTCATATTGTAAAATTTCATATTGTAAAAGTATATTTTATTCTTTTGTAACTGCTTACCTTAATGAAAAGTTCAGTATGCACCACTTGCAAGGAATAAAGTTGTTCTCCCTGTAGAAATATGCTGATTTTAAAGAAATTTTAAGAAATAATATAATATAACATAACACACATTTATCATAGAAATTATGCATCTCTGACATTAAACATGTTATCTTTGGTAGTAGCACCTACTATATTTGTAAAACTATAGTTGTTAAACGTCACATCTGGTGGACATACAGTGCAAATGAAAGAGTGCAATTTGACATGAATTCAGTAGGAAGGCAAGGGCCTTAGTACCCTGAGGCAAGCAATGGACACGTGTGTGAGTTGTTATTGTGGGTATGGATGTGTATTTTCTACTTCTGGAGAAGGGCTTTGTCCGAAAGCTGAAGTGTTTGTAGCATTCCTTTTTTGTTGTACTGGTCTGTGACTCAACCCATCATTTTCCTCTGTGGGTATATGGAGTTTATCCGTTCTATCAATGAAGCTTCCGAAGTTTTTTATGAAAAATATTAATGTATTTTCTTTAATATCCATGGCTTCTGGTAACTCACGTGAGTGAGAGGAGGAGACATTGCTGTAGATGATGGGGAAAAATAGTAATCATGAGGTACCTGTACACTACATGTTAAAAAACTCCATTTTACTCTGTGAAAATGAAGCAGTTGTTCGTTAAAGGTAAACTTGCCCTTTATTTTAGGTGTAAATACTTGCATGAGAGTGCCAGGTAATTCATGCAAATATCTTTTTTTGTTTTGTTTACTTCTGGTTGGTTTATCACTTTTAACCACATGGCCATAATGTTACAATATGTATGCTAAAGACCTTATTACAGTGCATCCACACTTCCACTATCATTATCAGGGATGTTAGCAAAATTGTTAGATGACATTACATGATGAGTAGTTGTTGTGAGTAGACTTTCAGTAAATTACAAAGTAATGTGAATTGTCCATCATTTGTAACAATGATTTCTTTTTTGCAGGCAAGACTGAGGATGGTAATTTCGTATCTTTTTGCTCAACTCATGCTATGGGTACGTAACAGGCCAGGAGGATTGCTGGTACTTGGATCGGCAAATGTTGATGAAGCATTGCGTGGCTACATGACTAAATATGACTGTTCCAGTGCTGATGTAAATCCAATTGGAGGGATATCAAAGACTGATCTCCGTGCTTTCCTGACTTATGCTATGAACAGGTTATTGTGCCTCTAACACCTTATTTTTTATTTTACTTATTATTGGTGTGTTTTTGTCATCATCATCATCACCACCATCACCATCATCATCTTTCAACCTAATTATGTCTCACTCAGTTTATCTCCAAGAAGGAAGCTAGAGTTGAGGAAAAGACATTACAACTATAAAAATATAGCTTGTCGAAGTATACAGTGATGTGTGCAGTAAGCCATTTTTAATACAAATTCTTGCCTTTAAAATCCAGCTGATTTTTTTTAGAAGAGAGGGAAAAATGCAGTTCATCCTTCAGACCATAGCTTGGAAAATGTAAAATCCCATAGTGACTGTATATGGATGACATTGTTTATCATTTTTAATTTGTGGATTTTTTAATCCAATGTGGTTTCAGGTTTACAGACTTGTAGGACAGATACTATTTGGAGGAATGATGGGAAGGATTTCTTTCTTTCCTGTTCATCCCTTGTCATTGTGCTTGTAGCTATTCCGTGTTCATCGATGCTGTATAGACGCTGCTTATGGTGAACAATAATTCACCTGCAATGCTGGCAGTCTTCCTAGGCTACAGGTGTTGCCTAATGCACCTCAAAATGTTGAATCGCACACTGGCTCTGTGGACAGCCTTTTGATATGGAAACAAATTGCTTGTTTATTGATACGGTCATTTCTTGTGACATAATCATCACGGAATCAGGCATCGAAGTATCTGATTCTCTATACATGGAGTGCATAGCAACGTGAAGGTGACATTTATAAATAAAAGAACAGCTTCTGGAAAAACATACATTTGTTCAATGATTTTTCTTTGGTAAATAATCATAACTGGTTTGTCTCAATGCCCATCTTCAGATGCAACAAAAAAAGTAAAAAAAAAGCTTTTATTAAAACCTTAAAGCAAGTAACAATATTTTTACTAGGTCTGCTTGTGAGCTAATTAAAATGTTAGTAAAATGGCTTGGAACATACCGGCAAGTGGTGTTTAGTGAACCCATGTTCATGTGTTGTTCAATAGAACATAAAACAAAAAATCGGGAAATTATGTATTTGTAACCCAGCAGTGGCAGCTGGATTTGTGTTGCTAATGTGCTACAGTACACTGTAAATATCGCACTAAAATTATGCCATTTCTCGTAGAATGCCAGGTAGAAATCGCACTAAAATTACACAGAATTCTCCTCAAATGCTTTTTGGTATGCAAATAAAATGGATGAAGACACATTTTGTAGCACACTCTTCATGATAACTAGAAGCCAGCATTGAGTGCTCAAACGATAGTCAGCTGCGCTATGATCAGCTCAGAAGGGATTCAGCTTTTAGTTTTCAGTTGCGCATGCTCTGATTTGATGTCATTTCTTCTGGCACTAAGAGTATTATGTTGCTCACAGCACCAGGTCACTAGGTTTTTTTTTTTTTTTTTTAATTGCATGTAGCATATTGTGATGTTATAGATTAGGCTGGATTTTTGAGGGGCTGTTGTCATAACGGCACCGTGGACAAGTTGTCTGGTGCATGGACTAGCAATTCGGTGAATCTGGTTTGATCCCCACTGTATTTGCGTTATTATTATTATTATTATTATTATTATTATTATTACTACTACTACTGCTACTACTACTATGACTATTATTATTATTATTATTAAACAATGGAAAATCCAGGATGTAGTGTAACAGTTATGAAAGGAAAGCTGCCACTCACCATATAGCGGTGATGCTGAGTCACAGATACGCACAATAAAGGAGATTTTCCATGAAGTATCCAAAAATTAAATTACTAAAACCTTATAAGGCTAGTTGAGAAGATGCTTTTACAGCAGAACATTTGAAATGGTATGTACCAAAAATAAAAAAGGCTTAAATTAATTGTTTACAAAAACTTGGAAAACAAAAAAACATCTAGGAGACTGGAAGGTGCCCTTGATACGTCCACTTCATAAGAAAGGCAGTAACAAGATGTTAAGAACTACAGAGGAATTTTTTTTAAACAGTGACATATAACATATTTTCCAAGATAATACTAAACACAGTAGAAACAACACTGAAGAGTAATGTAGACGAATGTCAAGGTACTTATAGGAAGTGCATATCATGTTCTAAACAAATATTTAATCTAAAAATCAATCATTTGCCACAGATTACTGAATTTCAAAGATGTTTGTTGATTTCCAAAAGGTTATTGAATCTGTTGACAGAAACCATAGATAAAATAAAACTTTTGTGAATAGAAGCAGGTTGTTGCCCCATCCAAGTTGCTAGAATATTTCACCTGAGTGGATCATATGAAAAGGTAAAATACACTCTAAAGATTTATGGGTAGAGTATGAGAGATTTATGAGCAGTTGTTCATGTAACAGAATAATAGCACAGTGGTTAAATGTCCTGACAACCATAAAATATGACAAATGTGACAATAATATGCAATCAGTTGTTCGTAAAATATAAAAATAGAGTACAGGTTGTTAAATCAATAAAACAATATTTCAGAACAGAGTAAGATTTTTACAATAAAGGATACAAAGGAACAATCCTTATAGTACAAATTTCTGATGGTTGATGGCACTGCACTTCTGGCTGCTAGATGTTTATACCAGTGCCCATTAACTTGGAAAAGAGAATGCAGACTGGTTGAAAGGGATGGCATTGTGCTGTAGCTCAGCGGCAGTCTTCTTTGGCTACCAGAGGATGTGTTTCTATTTCCTGGGTACTGCTAGCAAGTGAAAGCATGGCACAGTGCAGCACTCGGTCACAGGAAGGCGTCACTGTCAGTTGGAGCCTGTATGTATCGTGGTGCAGTTCCTCAAATGAACAGATCATAAGGAGTATTCAACTAAGTATTCATCTACTACAAATTCATTCTGCTTATCGAGGAGTTTGTCTGGTTCCTTCTGGTTCATAATATAAATCTCCAATTCTTCTAATTCGTCTAACTGTCAACTTTTTTCATCTGTAAGTAAAATTTGTAGTTGTTTCTGTGTTAATAAAATTGTTATATTCCCTTTGAATATGGGAGCCTAATGCTGTCTTATTGCTGGCATATGTGTGCTCTCCAAGGCTGTTCATTATTCCCTTCTTGGGCATATAAAAGGAAGCATCTCATGTAATTGTTCAGTGTCTGTGAACACTCCACCTCCTTCAGGTGATCGAACAAAGAGGGTCACCATAGTTAGACACATGAAAATGTCACAAAGAACATGAAATCAGCTTTCTTTATAAAATGTTATCAAATTTGTAGTTACTCCTTTCCTGTGTAAATAGATTAATCTGGTGGCAGCCATTTATTGATATTCATAAGTCATCATCTGTGGTCAACTCTCTATTCTGATCTGTCGTGTGCAAACCTTTTCATCTCTGCATAACTACCACAGTCTGCATCCATTTGAACTTGTTATTATATTCAAGCCTTGGTCTTCATATACAGTCCCCCCCCCCCCCTCCTAAATTTCTTTCTTTCACTTAAATTGACAATTCATTGTTGCCTCAGGATGTGTCCTATCAACTTTTCTCACCTTGTCTGAACTGCTTATTGTCAACATTACTCCATACAAATACCTTCAGAAGACTTAAAAAATTCCTCTTTTTAAGGAATGCTTTTCTTACTGTTGCCAGTCTGCATTTTGTATCCTCTGTACTTCAGCCATCATTAGTTACTTCATTCCTCGAATACCAAAATTTATCTCTTACTTGTAGTTTATTTCCTAGTCCAGTTCCCTCAGCACAGACTGATTTAATTCAGTTACACTCCATCATTTGTTTTTATGTTAATCTTAAAATCTCTTTTCAAGACTGTTCTTTCCACTCGGCTGCTCTTCCATTTCCTTTGCTATGTGTGAATTACAGTGTCATCAACAAATAGCAAAGTTTTTATTTCTTGCCGCGCGGGATTAGCCGAGCGGTCTAGGGCACTGCAGTCATGGACTGTGCGGCTGGTCCCGGCGGAGGTTCGAATCCTCCCTCGGGCATGGGTGTGTGTGTGTGTGTGTGTGTGTGTGTGTGTGTGTGTGTGTGTGTGTGTGTGTCCTTAGAATAATTTAGGTTAAGTAGTGTGTAAGCTTGGGGACTGATGACCTTGGTAGTTAAGTCCCATTAGATTTCACACACATTTGAACATTTTTTATTTCTTGCTCCTGACCTTTGCCTTATCAGATTTCTCCGTGGTTTCCTTTATTGCTTGCTCATTGTCCTTTGATATTCATAACTGCAGTATGGTCTCTGAAGTTGTAAATAATCTTTCGTTCCTGGTATTTTATTCCTGCTATGTTCAGAATTTGAGAACTTAGTCCAGTGAACATTGTCAAAAGCTTTATCTGAATCTACAAATGCTGTAAATGTAGATTTGCCTTCTTCATTCCATCTTGTAGGGTAATCTATAGGGTCAGTATTGCTTTACAAGTTGTTACACTTCTCTGGAACTTTCCTGACATTCACTTTACCAGTTTTTTCATCCTTCTGTAAATAATTTGTGTCAATATTTTGGAACTTTGACTTATTAAACTGACGGTTCAGTAGTATTCACATCTGTAAGCACCTGCAGATTTAAGGAAAATGTTAACAACCCCCCCCCCCCCCCTCCCGCCCTCTCCCAAATATGGCATCTGTGGTTAACAATTGCAATCCTCTTGAGTACTTTGTATAATATCTGTCCAAATAAATGCAATTAAGTGTACAATACAATGTTTATACAATAAATTGTGATAATGAATTTCATCCATTCTTAAAAAATCACAGATGTGTAACAGCAAATAAAAATTCATCAAAAAATTGAAATTGATATCTTGAGCACAATCAAGCTGTTTTCCGATATGCTACAAATTATACATTCAAAACACATGTTTTTGAGAGAGCATCCTTTGTGCTCGCCCAGAAAAATGTGAAAAAGTGATGGACATGTCAAATTAAACATAAAACATCACAGCAGCTAAATAGTTAAATCATAAGCGTAAATGTTATCTGCTTAATGACATATTTTGTCACCATTGCTGTTATTGTATAATATTTCTCTTATAAGCTACCCTCACTACTGTTAAAGTGTTATTTTAGGCTTGATGAGAGAAACAGAGATGTCAAAAAATTAGTTTACTTCCCCAATTAATATTACAAGCTTATTAGATGTTGGCTCAGTGAATTACTGTACACTGTGTAAAAATGTAAATTTGAAAGGAAGCTCTGGTGCTGCAGTTTCTCTTCATGCCCTCTATCACTGCTGCCTGTTTTTACGATCTACAATGTGTGGTGCAAGGTATATACATCAGTAGTGTTCATAGTTGTTACAACTGTATCATGTCGGATTTGGACACGAAAGTCTTTAAAATGTGCTGTCGGAAAACCGTTGTTCCATTTACCTGTGACATCTCTGTCATACCACATCATCTGCATCAAAAGAATATTTTCAGATTTCACAAAATGTTTTCACATCTCCCTACACTCCCGTTGCTGAAGAGCCACTCACCCTCTCCACACACCCAGTAGATGAATTCATTTTATGTGTGTTATTTTGGTGTGGTGGCTGCTTTGGCTATTCAGTGATGTAGCTAGTCGCCAGCCAATAAAAGATCACTAGCAGGAAATGGGCGACATTTCCTCTATTATGACCGAGCGTATTCTTAGAGTCTCAGTGTTTGAATATAAAAGATGGACTATTGATATTGTTGCTGAATACAGTACTTCGGAAATACATGCAAAAAAAAAAAAAAAAATGAGGCTGAGTTATAAGTCACAAGAAAAGGATGTGACTTGGTCCCTTAGTCACATATTGGCTCAGTCAAGAACACTTCATGTTGATTGTCTTTGTTTTTTGATTGCCACTGCAATCTAGCAGTAGTTGTATCATAATTGCACAATAAAGCTAAATGGTGCAAGTTGTCTTGGCAGCACCGATTGTGGATTATGTCAGCATTTCCTCTCTCACATCTCTCCTCTTCACAATGGCCTAAAATATTCTCTTAATTCCATCACCACCACCTACGAACTATCTTTCTTTTGAGTCACTAATAACATGTTCAGTCACATCAAATGTCAATAGGAAGAAAATCGGACAAAGTCAAGCGAGACGTCAAGTAAGAACTTGGAATCGAGGTAAACTTTACTAGGAAGAAATGTAAAATCGGGGAACTTTTAGCATTGATCTTGTTGGTTTTTCACAGGGGTAGAATCGCAAAAAATGTGAAATTGGAGAATGTAAAATCAAAGTTCCACTGTCATATGTTTTACACACCAGGTGGAATAGTTTTGTCCTGGCTGGTTCTCCCAAGGATCTCAATAATTCTGACAGAATGTAGTCTATACCAGAGGCCTTGTTTACACTTAGGTCTTTTGGTGATCTGTTGAATTTTTTCTGCGGTGTCATACCTCCCACCATATCTTCACATACAGTACAATCAAAAAACAAAGACAATCAACATGAAGTGTTCTGGACTGAGCCAATACGTGACTAAGGGACCAAGTCACATCCTTTTCTTGTGACTTATAACTCAGTCTCATTTTTTTTGCATGTATTTCCGAAGTACTCTTCTCTTTCTATAATTATGTTCTCAAGTTTGTTTCAGTTATATACGGATCAGCCAGAACATTATGACCATTGGCCTACTATTGATATAAACCTGTCCAGGCGATAGCAGTGTCACCTGGCGAGGAATCACTGCTAGTGAGTCGTGAATGGTGTATGTGGTATCAGTGAGCGTGCTGCCCATGTGTAAAATGGGGAAGGTGCACAATCTATCTAAGTTTGACTGAGGGCATATTGTGATGGCCTGGAGGCCTGGCACAAGCATTTTGGAAACTGCATGACTTGTTGGATATTCAAGGGTGGCTTCAACATGTGAAACCTGGTCCAGTCATTGTAGTGTTGGGTGACCACCCTCATTGTAGATGTTGGATGTCTTAGGTTGGACTGACTGGTAAAGCAGGCCAGGCAGTGAACTGAGATGGAATCAATATCACACTTCAATGCTGGGCAGAGTACAAGTACACCAGACACTACTAACGATGAGCCTCCACAGCCAGCGACCCACGCGTGCCAATGTTAACACCACGACATTGGCAACTATGACTAAAATGGGCATGTGAACATTGGCTCTGTACATTGGCGCAGTGGCAGTGTGTTGCATGGTCTCATGAATCCAGATACCTTTGTAGTCATGACAATGGGAGGGCATTAATCCATTGTCTTTCAAGGAAACAACTCCTTGACACCTGTACTGCGGGATGGAGACAAACTGCCAGCAGCTTCATTATGCTATGGGGAGCATTCAAGTGGGCATCCATGAGCTGAATGGAGCTCATGCAAGGCACCAAGATGGCCAAGGAGTGTCGCACATAGGTTGCAGACCATGTAAAGCCTTCATGATCATCATGCTTCCCAACAGCAGTGGCATTTTTCAGCAAGATAGTGTGTCACGTCACAAGGCCAGGAGTGTGATGGAGTGGTTGAAGGAGCACAGTGACGAGTTCCAATTGATGTTCAGGGCCCCAAGCTCGCCAGATCTGAACCCAATCAAATACATCTGGGATGTGATTAAACATGGTATTAGATAGGTGTTCACAATGTTCTGGCTTATCAGTGTATAGCCTCTGTATATTCCTTCCAGCTTTCAGTTTTCCCTTCTTTACTTGATACTGACATGTGATCTGAGTTTTGACATTCATTTGATATCAGTGAATACTTTCCCTACCCTTTACAGATAATTGGTAAGTTATAATTATGTAGGTGTGTCTCAGTGGTGAACTGTCAGACTGAAAGTACAAAGGCTGTTGTTTTGATCAGCAGTTACTCCTCGGATTTCTGTCTTTTATACATCACTTTCTTCAAGTCTGCCTATATTGGTAAACGTGAAAAACGCTGAGTTGCACCGTGTCTTGGAGGCCACGTTAAATTATAGATACTCGTGTAACTAGGTGAACAAGTCAGTTAAAGATCAGAGGAAGGCAACGGCATACCACCTCCAATATTACCATGCCTAGTCAAGCACTGTGGTGTTCAAACCAACCTTTGGGTGGATGATAGCTTTATCTTTAGTTACTTAATGTAAAAATTGTCTCTTGTCTCTTTACTCAAGGATGATGATAAAAAAAGTGATATGTTTTGGAGGGATCCTCTGTGTGGTGCATCATTTAAACGTCATATTTTCATAGTACCGAAGTATAAATATGGCAGTTACTAAATACAAGTAACATTTGAAATAGCTGTGGAAACATGTAAATCAACATTTCATGTGCTAACGTCACTTTTATCAGCCCTCATTATAAATGGTGCTATTACAACAGACTTAATTTCACAAAATAGTAAAAAATATTCGAATAAACATTCCCAGTATTCAGTCATACAGTCAGATATATGTTTATTTGAGCTCACATGTCCCTTGGTATGACTGGCTGATAACAGTAAATTGAGCAGATATCAGGCCGATTCGCATGTTTTTGAAGCTAATGGCAATACTTCGTTGTTTTCATATTTATAATTGCATAACACAAAAATAATGCAGTTTAATTGATTTATTGATTAGAACAACTCACCAAACACATTTTTTCTGATATGATTTTTGTGCAAAAGTATCGGAAATGTAACATTGGCAGATAAAAACTGTTAACTCTATTCCAAGTCAAAATGGCTTGAATATTATATAGCAGAAAGAAATTTTTTGTGATCAAATAAAAAAGCTTCTTTTTAAAACCATGAAAAGACATAAACTTCAGCCAGATATGTTTTGGAGGGATACAGATCCCTTCGGAATTTAATGAAAAAGTAACTTTCCGTGCCAACAGATATATCACTTATGATGGACGCAGTTCAGCTTCCTAGTTCAAAGTAGACTTGTTGTTTTTACATATAGTGAAGGCTTTGCAGATTGGTGACATAGTGTCTCAGAAGAGAACTCGGACATTATGGCAATGCTTCCTTTCAAAAAACTTTCAACAGCATTGGTTGCAGAGTTATTTTGTCCTTAATTTATGTGATTTAAAGATTTTAACATTTTTTATAGTGGGTAGGAGTGTGACAGGTGATGTCAATAACTGCAATGTAATTGAAAGGTATATTTTCATTTTCAACTTGACACCAAAAGTAATGATATAGAACTAAAATAAAGAACATTCTCGAATATTGAGGTGTGAGAACATGAACCAAAATAGGCAAGAAGGAATTATTTTTACATGCTCCTAATAGTAGGTTATTAAAAACATCAGTGACATTTATTACACCACTGGATTATACATGGAATGTGTGTTGCAAGTGAGTCTGCCATATGTATTGTCTCTACTTGTGACATGCTTCTTCTAATTCCATACTGGTGATGACTTGTGCCGTGTAGCTGTCTATGGTCTTGCAACCTTGTGCGTAACTGGAAGAGGGTAGATTGAGTTGCAGACAGGCCAACAAAGAGACTGTTACACATTTAGCTTTCAGCCAAATCCTTCTTCAAAAAAAGAAAACTCTCACATATTCGCATAAGTAAGCACACCTCACACATGCATTACTGCTATCTCCGGCACCTTGAACTGGCGTGCTGCTGGAGATTGCATTCATCGTGTGTGTGTTGTGTGCGCATGTTCTTTTCTGAAGAATGTTACTGATATTCCAACCGGGAGTTTCCATTTCTTAACCTTTTGCGTAATGTTTTAAAGTATTTATCGGAACAATCAAGGAAATGTCTGTAAGATCTGGGTATCTGTGAATTCTTGTCCTACCGTGCACTAATAACCACCACCACCTCCTCTGCATTCTTCCAAGGAGTAGGCACCTTTGCCTGGGGAATGGAACATCAGTGGCTCCCTGTGAAATGGAGTTTCGATGGCTTAAGTCTTCCATTTCCTATGTACGATATGTAACCCTCTTATATTTGATATCAGTAGACTTACTTAATAAGGTTTCTTTCAGTTGCCTTTTCTTGATGTTTGCTGAGGTGGCCCTGCTAAATAGTTCCACCCAACCATGTTGCAGCAGTCTTGCAGAACTTAGTTTCCGTGTGCATGAATGGATGCTGAATGAGAGCATTTATTTTCTTCCAAGCTACTTGAATGATGTAAACGACTGTACTTTAAACTTTCTGTGCTCACACTTTCTTTTCCAACAAAATTCGTATACTAAGCGGCTTGTCAGACCATTGGTAAACATAGGTAGCTTGTGCAAGATCAAGACAAGAAGTATGTTGGACATAAGCCAAATTGACAAGTCATTTTTCTTGCCATCTATTGCGGCAATGACCTCCTTCCCCTTTTTCTCCTTGTCTTCTAAACCATTTCAAACATGACACCAAGGAACAAGCAGCCACACACAGTGGATGGTGACACTCACTCACCATCTCACTGTAGAAGTGATGAGCTCAAGCCGTTCTGCAAATATTATAATAATATCTCACACTGTGGGATACCCCAATACTTACTTATGTACTACTAAACATCGTGAACATCTTTCATCACAGATTCTTTTAAGTGGAACATGGCATCCAAAAATTTTATTTCACTCAGTTTACTTAGGTAATAACTATTTGATCTCTTAAGGCTCTTAGCCACTGCCGCTCCACTGTATCTCAGTAAATATTGAAGCATAGGCTAACTACCTCCCTTCTTTTATATACCCAAGGAGCTAAGTGCTGATCTGTTAGTTCAATCTATGATTGCTAATTGCATATTTTAGCCATTTATGAAATCAAGCATGCACAGAAATGCTGCATGTTTACTTTGACACTAACTTGGTAATTTCTTCACCTGTACTAGTTTGGAGAACAATTACTTGCTTCTACATCACCTTCTCTGTGCACATACTTCTTAATTACCGTTCTGTTTAAGATGCCGGTGTCCCTTTACCAATCCCCCTCCCATAATTCAGTTCAGGTCATTCCTTCTACGGATTCATCTGAGCTAGGTGTAAGTCACCTCGTTCGTGGATCCATCTATCCTTTGCTCCCCAACACATTCATTAAGTTTTGAACACTGCGTCACAAACACTCACCAATCTGTGAAGCATCCTACCCTTACTCTATTCATTTAAATGAAGATGTTGCTCCTTAATATTTTGATCCTTCCTGTTATGTTCCCCCACTTTTCCACAGTGCTGCTGCCAATCGAAATTGGTGTACTTGGCATATCTTTCAAAGACGTAAATTTATCATATAGATTATCCTCATTTGTGTCTAGCTGAATATGAGTAAGTATGTTCTGAAAATTGATAAATTAAAACTAACAGAATTCTTTAAGAATAGTGGGAGCAAGGGCTGAATTGTAGCATTCTCGGAAATCTTTGTTTATGATGTAAGTATGAAAAGTATTGCAGAATTTGACACAATTATTTTGAATTGTCTTGCCATTCACAGGCTGTAAGTTATTTAAAACTTTGCATATATTAGTCTTCTTTTTGCTGAAAAATTTTCTTCAACAAAGCATCAATAGCATTACAGGACTCCATTATTATAGTTAAATCTGAAATAACTAGAAACTTTGAGGTTTCCAAAAGTATATTTCCAACATAAGGAAAAAAATTGAAAATATGCTTCAAGAATTAACTTTTCCCCTGGGTTCTTATTACTGAAATTTAATTTCAAAGCTTTAAGTTTTTGGTTTGTGCTTTGAAAATAACTTATTATTGGCTCACACTTCATTATTAGCCTATAAACAACTGATGTGAGGGACAGTCACCTTGTAGGCACATACCTTAAAATGTAACACTGAAGAAGAAGAAGAAGAAGAAGAAGAAGAAGAAGAAGAAGAAGAAGAAGAACAATAATTTCCTCACAGATTTATTTTTGCCATAATTGACCATAACATTATCTGCACTAGTAAGATGAAATGTTATTTACATTTAATAAATGAAATTCAAGATTGTTTTATATCAAAGCATAAATACCACTATCACTCTCATCTGCCTTTCCCACAAAATCTAATAGCTTATTTCTGTTGCTAACACTGGATTCAAGTACCTAATTACTACAGGAAACATTTTCCTGTTCTTGTGATTCTTTGCATCTGAAGCAAAAGTGCTACACTTACATGGATCATTAGCATCTCTAGGAAGTCACTTACACTTCTTGGTGCCAACCAGTTTTTTGCAATACTCTCTGCTTTTGTCGTACCCCAATGCATTTCTTTTGGCCATATAAGAATCCACAAATTACTCTTAGCACATTTATTTGCACAGTCCATGTTACTACAACTGAAGTTGTGTTTCACAATACGATGCACCACCACTAACTCACCTACAGCAGCTTTGTTGGATTCACCACTAGTAGGGTGATAACTTGGGCATTGAAAATAGCTGACTATCTACGGAGCTGTATTAATTCCCCTAACTCTGCTTTTGTGTCCTTCAGCTTTGACATGCTTTTGACAGCCTGTATTACATCATGTGCTGTGCTGAACACTCACTTTTAAAGCTAGCAGTGTGCTTTATTTTTTTTTTTTTACCTTTTATTGGATTAACCTGTAAATGAGTTTCTTGCCACTTCTTCTGATATGCACATAAACATTTTCCTCTCTTTATATGCAGAGTTTTGGATTCATCGATGTTGCGTTACTCTGATTAGTTGGATTGAAAACAAGTATGACTGCATTCTAACAAGAAACCACAATACAATGGCCACATGACTCATGATGGGATGCCTTGTTAAACATGGTTTTATATTCACTATGTACTGATGTAGTCGTTGTACTGGTATCACTTCACCATGTCGATTAATCAGTGTTGTAACAGACATTCAGAAATGAGAATTGAAAAATATGCTGCAGGTTTAACTGTTTATACTCGTATGACTTCTTTAAAAATGTAGGGTAAAACCTTCCAGATAAAATATAAGTGGGTCATTCATTTTGGCTGAAAAATTTAGAAGAATACATAAGTTACTATATAATAGGGTAGAGTTGGCAACCCTACCTAGCACTGATGTAGCAATCAGGAAAGCTGGAAGAGTGTGAAAGAGCTTAACCACAGATTTATGGATATTGGGTGGCTACTTCAAGAACTGGAGACTGGAGGTAAATCCATCCAAAACAGATTAAATGCTTATCATCTTAATAATTGTGAAGCAAATTGCAAATTACATGTGGTCTTCAGAATTATTCCTCTGGGACACAACCCATACCCGAAATACTTTGGCATCATTTTTGATGAGGCATTACATTTAAGAACCACTTAGAAAATACAGCAAAGAAAGTGAAAAACGAAATTGATAGTATTAGAAAACTAACTAGTTCAGGATGGGTGCTAATTTAAATACTCATTGTACTGATACATTGGCACTGGTCTACTCAGTGGCAGGATACTGTGCTCCAGTGAGGAGAGACAGTGCACGTCTACACCCAGTTGGTGTCAGCCTAAATCATGGAATGAGAGTAGTTACTGAGACTACTAAATCAACACAACCTCTGTGGCTGCCTGTGTTATGTAATATTGCACTAGCATCGATTAGAGAAAAAGTAGCAGTCGCAAGGGAGTTCTAAAAGTGTACTACTCATCAGAACTCACTTCTGAATAACTTGTTACAGAATGTACCTGACAGCAAACTAAAATCCAGAAAATCACCCAGGCCAACACAAGATGTGCATCTTGTATATGGTATGTGCCAAGAATGGAAAGAGGTTTGGCAAAAGTTCCCTCAAACACCTTATTACTAACTGTGCTAAATGTGTGAATGGATTTGGTCTTCTCAGGAAACTATGGACAGCTTTGAATTGATCAAGCCATGGAAGGTGTGGTGCCTATTTTTATGATTGGATATTCAAATATGCCCCACTGTGTAACTGTGGAGTTGCTGCGCAAACTGTGCAGCACCTGATTCAAGGGTATCTGTAATGAAAATTTCCTGGTGGACTCAATTAAGTGCATTTGGTAATACTAAGGCCGAAAGACTGATTAAGAGACCTAAGTATTCCGTCATAAAATTTTTGTGTGTTTGTTTCTTTATAATGTGTATACTTAACAAGCATCTGTGCTGTATGGTGAGTAGGAACTATCCTGACATCTTGGGTTGTTGGGTGTTCTGCCGGATATCAGCGTCGTACTTGCACGATATTTCGGTCACGTAGCTCGTGACCTTCATCAGGTGCAACCTGAGACTGCTCCTCGAGTGGACCTGGTCCAGTATTTATGCCTATGGCCTTCCCCCTACACCAACGGCTGTAGGCGCTTCCTTTGTGGTCCGCGCCCATTCCCTGCGACCTGCTGGAGCGTTGCTGCTCCGTTTTCTGTCCGCTGCGGTTCTAGGTGTTTCCTCTGCGGTCCGCGCCCACCAAACTCGCTCCTGGGGGTTTCATCTACGGTCTGGGGTACCAAGCGTTCCCCCTGCGGTCCGCGCCCGCTCACCGTGACCTGTTGGAGCATTGCCGCTCCGTTTTTCGTCCGCTGCGGCTCTGGATGTTCCCTCTGCGGTCCGCGCCCACCAGTCACACTTCAGGGTGTTCCATCTTCGGTCTGGTGCGCCTGGCAGTCCGTCAGGGGCTCATTTTCCATCTCCATGTCTCTGGTTCTTCTGTTTGTGTAGTGTTGCAGCTGGCCCCGTTGCTCCTTTAACAATTCTGGAGCCGGATCCCAGGCTCTGCTTAGCGGGTACCCTGTGTCACGGTTCATAAGATGGTCAACCATTTTAATTTCTATCGATTCTCTTATAACACTGTCCCAAAATCTGGGTGTTTGTGCTAGAATCTTGGCATCCTCGTACTTCATGGCATGATCTAGTTCTAGACAGTGTTCAGCAATGGCTGACTTAGTCACCTGTCTTAATCTAGTGTGCCTCTGATGTTCTCTGCACTTGATCTCCACAGTTCTTGTCGTCTGGCCAATGTAGGACATGCCACATTGACAAGGTATGTTGTAAATCCCTGGTTTTCGTAACCCCAGGTCGTCTTTGACACTCCCCAGCAGTCCCCCGATCTTGTTGGATGGACAGAAAACCCACTTGATATTGTGTTTACGGAGGATCCTACTGATTCTGGCAGAAATAGAGCCAGCATAGGGCAGATATGCCACTTTCTTTGCTTCATCTTGGTCTTCTTCAGGAACCTGTGGCATAGTGGCTGGTTGGAGTGCCCTCTCAATTTGTCTGTCCGTGTATCCATTCTTGGAGAAAACTGTTTTGAGACGTTCTATCTCTATAGGTAGATTCTCTTGGTCTGACAGGGCACGTGCTGTGTGGACCAAAGTCTTCAGAACCCCATTCTTCTGTGCAGGGTGGTTACAGCTGCTGGCCTACAGATATAAATCAGTGTGTGTTGGTTTTCGGTACACACTGTGGCCAATTGATCCATCTGCTTTCCTCTGGACTAGTACATCCAGAAATGGCAGCTGGCCATTCTTCTCCAGTTCTATGGTGAACTTGATATTAGGGTGGCATGAGTTAAGATGTTCAAGAAACTCATTGAGCCTGTCCATCCCATTTGGCCAGACCACGAAGGTGTCATCCACATACCTAAAGAAGCATATGGGTTTAAATGTGGCTGTCTCCAATGCCCTCTCCTCAAAACTCTCCATAAACATGTTGGCAACCACAGGGGACAGTGGGCTGCCCATAGCTACACCTTCAGTTTGTTTTTTGTAATATTGGTTTCTGTACAGGAAATACGTGGATGTCAGTGTATGACTGAACAGGTCCAACAGAGCACCGTCAAATTTCTCTGCAATCAGTTCTAGTGAGTCCTTCAGTGGGACCCTGGTGAACAGCGATACCACATCAAAACTAACCATGATGTCCGAGTCTGTGATGTGCAGTTGCTTGAGGCATTGCAGGAAATCTTCTGAGTTGCGGATGTGGTGAATACATTTCCCCACATATGGAGACAGGAGACCTTTCAAGTACTTGGCTGTTGTGTACATAGGTGCCCCAATATTACTGACAATAGGGCGTAGGGGCACGCCCTCCTTGTGTATATTAGGCAGACCATACAGTCTAAGTGGCGCTGGCTCTTTTTCCCGTAGTTGTCTGATGATCTTATCGGGCATCCCTGTTTCCTTCAAGAGAGCACTAGTCTTCTTGGCCACCTTGTCCGTGGGGTCACACTCCAGAATTCTGTATGCAGGGTCCTCCAGAAGTTGGCGTACTTTCTCATCATAATCCACCCGCTGCAAGATGACAGTGGAGTTCCCTTTGTCTGCTGGCGGTACCACAATGCTGTTGTCTTCCCGTAGTTTCTTGAGTGCAAGCCTCTCCTCGGTTGTGATGTTCGATTTCGGCGGCCTTTCCTTGGTGAGGGCCCTGCAGGTCTCTCGGCAGACTTCCTCTGCCACATTAGGTAGTAGAGTGGCTGCAACTTGCAAAGTGGCTATAAGTTGCAAAGTGGCTGTAAGTTGCAGCCACACTACCACCTAATGTGTGCAGAGGAAGTCCGCCAAGAGACCTGCAGGGCCCTCACCAAGGCCAGGCCGCCGAAATCGAACATCACAACCGAGGAGAGGCTTGCACTCAAGAAACTACAGGAAGACAACAGCATTGTGGTACTGCCAGCAGACAAAGGGAACTCCACTGTCATCTTGCAGTGGGTGGATTATGATGAGAAAGCACGCCAACTTCTGGAGGACCCTGCATACAGAATTCTGGAGTGTGACCCCACGGACAAGGTGGCCAAGAAGACTAGTGCTCTCTTGAAGGAAACAGGGATGCCTGATAAGATCATCAGACAACTACGGGAAAAAGCGCCAGTGCCACCTAGACTGTATGGTCTGCCTAAAATATACAAGGAGGGCATGCCCCTACGTCCTATTGTCACTAATATTGGGGCACCTATGTACACAACAGCCAAGTACTTGAAAGGTCTCCATATGTGGGGAAATGTATTCACCACATCCGCAACTCAGAAGATTTCCTGCAACGCCTCAAGCAACTGCACATTACAGACTCGGACAGATGGAACACCCAGAAGTGTGACTGGTGGGCGCGGACCGCAGAGGGAACATCCAGAGCTGCAGCGGACGAAAAACGGAGCGGCAACGCTCCAACAGGTCGTGGTGAGTGGGCGCGGACCGCAGGGGGAACGCTTGGTACCCCAGACCGTAGATGAAACCCCCAGGAGTGGGTTTGGTCGGGCGCGGACCGCAGAGGGAACACCTAGAACCGCAGCGGACGGAAAACGGAGCAGCAACGCTCCAGCAGGTCGCAGGGAATGGACGCAGACCACAGAGGAAGCGCCTGCAGCCGTTGGTGGAGGGGGAAGGCCATAGGCATAAATACTGGACCAGGTCCACTCGAGGAGCAGTCTCAGGTCGCACCTGATGGAGGTCACGAGCTACGTGACCGAAATATCGTGCAAGTACGACGCTGATATCTGGCAGAACACCCGACAACCCAAGATGTCATTAGATCGCTGGGAAAGGCTGAAGAGTTACAGGAACTATCCTTTCCATAATATTGTCATTAAACCATTTATAAAGTGTGTATCTGAAATAAATATAGAAAATGAGAGGGCTGGTAGAGTGGGTCATAACAAGCATATTTCACTTAGCAGCCCATGTCCGCATCCATTAGCGTATGGTGGTCGGTCTTGTTGAACAGTGTCATGCACCTCCAAGAGTGTAGGTGCACAACATTCCATCCGAGCCATACCATAGCAGATCTGCAGGCCAATGATTTCAAAGTACTCATGACATCAACGTAAAAGAGGCATCTGGGTGAAATTTTATGACGTTTATTTGCAAAGGCTGTAGTTGAATAGTTGTGGATATTCCAGGCGGGACAACACTGTGGGTTTTTGTCCTGTTACTGGGATGTAAACATGTTGCTTTTGGCTGTGCAAGTGACTCATTTATGGGTGTCGTATAGAAGGCAGCACCTGTTCACACTGTGCAGTCTGGTTGGCCTTGCGTCAGTTTGTCTTCAAACAGGGACACACTTGTCTTTGTTACTGTGTGGAGTGGACAGAAAATGGAGCGCTGTTCTTGGGAGGAAAGGGCACGCGCGCGCGCGTGCGCGCGCACACACACACACACACACACACACACACACACACACACACACACACACACACACACACACACAATGCTTATGGGGTGGTGGATGAAAATGCTCATGCTGCCCACCATTTGTACATTTATTGGTTTCCTAATCACGAATGCAAGATCCACACATATTTACTGCCATCCACAAGTCCATACAAGAGCCAAGTCCACTTGAGGTACATTTTCTATTTACTCAGTCTCATAATAGCACATGTGCATTTAAGGCCTGCTTTGAAACCTGATGTATACATTTTGTGTTACATGTGCGAAGGCCTGACAGACACTGTAATCAATGCACAGTGTGTGCACTAGGGCTTGAAGAGGAGCCATTACCACTGCTGGAAAACATATCCTCAACAAGCTCATGATGTGTTGCATGGGAAATTGGTGTAAGCAATTCCACAATTGTGTGTGTTTGGCATGAAGATGATTTGGGCCCTTACCCCTCTCAGAAGGTTCAAGGCCTTAACTCAGATGATTTTTCACATCAAATTGAATTCTGTCAGTGGTTTTTGCGAAGGTGTGCCATTCTGCAGCTTTCCAAACTATGTGCTTTTTATGGATGAGGCATCCTTTTCTGCGAGAGGGTATGTTCATCAGACACAGTCAACATGTGTGGGCAAGGGAAAATCCGCACGCTACTTTTGTTTGTGGTCACCAAGATCACTTCACTATGAACATTTGGGCCAGCTTGGTGGGTGATAATCTGGTCAGTCCATACATGTTCTCCCAGCAACTGAACACAAAGAAATATTTAATATTTTTATGAAAGACTCTGTAAGAGTTGTTGGAACATTTTCCACTCAACATGCAGCAGCATATGTGATACCAACACGATGATGTACATGCGCATTTTGCACATGCAATGTTAATGCATTTGGATGAAACCTTTGGTGAAAACTGGATGGGGCGCGGTGGATCAGTGGCATAGCCTGCACGTTCCTCCAAAGTGATACCCATTGCTTTTTTTCTTCTGGGGGACACCAAGGAATGGTTTGATGCAGCTCTCCGTGCTACTTTATCCTGTGCAAGTCTTTTCATCCAGGAGTCGGCAACCTACATCCTTCTGAATCTGCTTAGTATGTTCATCTCTTGGTCTCCCTCTACGATTTTTACCCTCCACGCTTCCCCTCTAGTACTAAATTGGTGATCCCTTGATGTCTGAGAATGTGTCCTACCAACTGATCCCTTCTTTTAGTCAGGTTGTACCACAATTTTCTCTTCTGCCCAATTCTGTTCAGTACCTCCTCATTAGTTACATGATCTGCCCATCTAATCTTCAGCATTCTTCTATAGCACCACATTTAGAAAGCTTCTACTCTCTTCTTGTCTAAACTATTTGTTGTCCATGTTTCACTTCCATACATATCTACACTCCATACAAATACTTTCACAAAGGACTTCCTGACACTTACATCTATACTTGATGTTAACAAATTTCTCTTCTTCAAAAACACTTTCCTTATCTACATTTTACATCCTCTCTACTTCGACCACCATCAATTATTTTGCTCATCTACTGCTTTGTGTCTCATTTCCTAATCTGATCCCCTCAGCATCATCTGATTTAATTAGACTGTATTCCATTATCCTCGTCTTGTTTCTGTTGTTGTTCATCTTATATCCTCATTTCCAGACACTGTCTGTTCCATTCAGCTGCTCTTCCACGTCCTTTGCTGTCTCTGACAGAATTACAATGTCGTCAGCAAACTTCAAATCTTTTATTTCTTCTCCATGGATTTTAATTCCTACTCCAAATTTTTCTTTTGTTTCCTTTACTGCTTGCTCAATATACAGATTGAATAACATCAGAGATTGGCTAAAACCCTGTCTCACTCCAGTGTCAACCACTGCTTCCCTTTCGTGCCCCTCGACTCTTAAAACTGTCATCTGGTTTCTGTACAAATTGTAAATAGCCTTTCACTCCCTGTATTTTACCACTGCCATAGATGATGTTATCGTGGACCCTATTGCTATCGCCAACACCTTGTGCCACTATTTTGCGCCCATTTTGAGCTCTTCCCACTATCACCCTGCTTTCCTTCATTGGAAATGAGCATAGGTGGCTTGGGCGATACCCTTCTCTTTTCAGAATCGTGAGTGCTACAATGCTGCCTTTACTATGAGGGAGCCGGATCATGCTCTCAGTTCATCCCAATCCTCTGCTCCAGGGCCAGACGCTGTCCAGGTACAGATGTTGCAACACCCCTCTCTTGCGGGCAAGCACTTTCTGCTTAACACATATAACCACATCTGGGCAGAGAGCACATTTCCCAGATGTTGGCACGAAGCCACCATCATACCCATACCTTATACTGGTAAGGACAAAAAAACTTCCTTCTAGCTACTGCCCCATCTCTCTCACCAGTTGCGTTTGCAAGGTGAAGGAATGTATGATTCATGCCCGGCTGGTATGGTGGCTCGAGTCTTGCAGTTACTAATGACTGCACAGTGTGGATTTCAAGTGCAGCGTTCTGCAGTTGACCATCTCGTTACTTTGTGCACCCATGGCATGAATGGTTTTCTGCAGGGAGAAGCCCTAAGACAACTGCTGGAGAACTGGTATCCTCTGTACTCTTTACATGTGAGGCTTCTGTGGTCGCCTGCCCTGTTTCCTTCAAGAATTTTTAAAAGACAGTTCTCAGCAGACCTGTCTAAATGAGCAGCATCTTCAGCAATGTCTTGATCGTCTTTACTCCTGCAGCATTGACAACAGCTTTTGTTTTTCCACTGGCAAAACCATCTGTATGAATTTCTGATGGTGAAAATGGTGTCTCTCACCATCTTTGTCTTGGGCCTGTTGCCCTTTTGTACGTTGGAACCACGGAATTCCTGGGGCACAAGCTCGGTAGGAAACACTCTTGGTACTCCCATGTGTCTTACCTGGCAGCCTGCTGTACGTGGTTCCTCAATGTCCTCCTTGTCCTCCCTGGGGTGCCGATTGAACCACCCTCCTCCATTTGTACTGATTCCTTGCCCGTTCGAAACTCGACTATGGGTGCTTTGTTTATGCATCTGCCCGTCCATTCCTCTTATGCCATCTGCACACTATCCACCATTGTGGCATCCATTTGGCCACACTAGCCCATTTGAGTGTCTGTATGCTGAAGGTGCTGAACTACCACTGTCCTACCGCCATGACTTCCTTGTCAGCAGGTATGCATGCCGTTTGTCTGCATGCATGGCCGCCCATCCTATGCCTCCTTCTTCGATGATTCCTTTGACCACCAGTATGAGGCGCGTCCCTCTTCTGTCCTGGAGTCCACTTTCGGTACTTGCTTTGGCAGCTTAACTTGACACTACCTGCAACTTTCCTGGTGGGTGTGAACCCTTCACCACCTTGACTACGTGAAGTGGCCTGTGCTAACCTTGGCCTTCATTCACTTCCTAAGGACACTACTTCAGCAATTCTGTCACTTTCAGTTTCAAGACCTTGACATGGAATTTTGCAATAGTATCCTTGTGTACACTGATGGCTCTTGGACTGACCGTGGTGTTGGGTGTGCCTTCGTCATTGATGCCCACGTCTTTAGATATTGGCTCCTGGCACACTGCTCAGCATTTACAGCCGAGCTCTTTGCCCTGTATCAGGCCATGGAATACATCCAGCAACGACAACTTTTCAATTGTGTCTTCTGCTCAGACACACTCAGTGCGCTTCAAAGTCTGTGAGTTGTACACCACCAATCCCTTAGTGCAACAGATCCAGGAAAGCTGTCACTTACTCACTTTTGGTGGAGCCACTGCGTAGTTTATGTGGGTACCTGGTCATGTCGGTCTGCCAGGAAACAAGGCTGCTGCGAAGGCTGCAGTCCTCGTGCCTCAGCCCACTAGCTCATATATTCCCTCCAATGATCTCTGTGTTACTGTCCGTCAGGAGGTGGTGTTCCCTTCAAGGGAATTAAGCTGAGGATTGTTAAGCTTCTCCTAGGGGCTCGGACGATGTCCTCTCGGCCCTCCCGCCAGGAGGAAGTCATTTTAACATAGTTGCATATTGGGCACTGCCTTTTTAGCCATCTTCATATGATATGTAGCGCTCCCCCACCACTTTGTACACATTGCACCCGAGTTTAACTGTCTGCCACTTCCTGAAGGAATGTTCACTTTTTAACCGTTTACATCTCTGCTTGGGTTTGCTGTCTGAGTTATCGGCCATTTTAGCAAATGACACCCAGGCTGTTGACCACATTTTACTTTCTGTCCGCCAAAGCAATATGGCAAAGGCTATTTAAGTTTTAGTTCTGGACCTCCATTTCTGTATGGTGTCTTCAGTAGCCCTATCTCCGCATACCTGTTATTAGCTGTCTTCTCTTACGTTAATTGGGATTGACATTTAGTTATTTTTTAACTCCTCTCTGTTTTCGTCTTCTGTAGTTTTGATGTGGGTGCATATGACCCCAGTTGTTTTAGTGCCCTAAAACAAAACAAAACACCACACACCCCTGCCACCTTTAGAATTTGAAAGAGAGTATTCCAGTCAACATTGTCAAATGCTTTCTCTAAGTCTAAAAATGCTCGAAATGTAGGTTTGCCTTTCCTTAACGCATCTTCTAAGATAAGTTGTAGTGTTCCAACATTTCTACTGAATCCAAACTGATCTTCCTTGAGGTCAGCTTCTACCAGTTTTTCCATGCCTCTGTAAATAATTCGTGTTAGTGTTTTACAACCGTGACTTATTAAACTGATAATTCATTAATTTTCACAGCCGTCAGCACCTGCTTTCTTTGGGATTGGAATTATTATATTCTTCTTGAAGTCTGAGGGTATTTTGCCTGCCTCATACTTATTGCTCGCCAGTTGGAAGAGTTTGTCGTGGCTGGCTCTCCCAAGGCTATCAATAGTTATAATGGAATGTTGTCTAATACCGGGCCCTTGTTTCGCCTTTGGTCTTTCAGTGCTCTGTCAAATTCTTCGCGCAGTATATCTCCCTTCTCATTTTCCTCTACATCCTCTTCTATTTCCACAATATTGCCCACAAGCACATCTCCCTTGTATAGCCCCTCTATACACTCCCTCCACCTTTCTGCTTTCCCTTCTTTGCTTAGGAGTGGTTTTCCATCTGAGCTCTTGATTTTCATACAGATAGTTCTCTTTACTCCAAAGGTCTCTATAATTTTCCTGTAGTCAGTATCTATCTTACCCTAGTGACATATGCCTCTGCATCCTTACATTTGTCGTTTAGCCATTCCCGCTTAGCCATTTTGTACTTTCTGTTGATCTCATTTTTTAAACATTTATATTCCCTTTCACTTGCTTCATTAATTGCATTTTTATATTTTCTCCTTTCCTCATTGAAATTCAATATCTCTTCTGTTACCCAAGGATTTCTATTATCCCTCGTCTTTTTACCTGCTTGATCCTCTGCTGGCTTCACTATTTCATCTCTCAAAGCCACCCATTCTTCTTCCTTTCCTGTGTTCTTGTCAATCATTCCTTAATTCTCCCTCTGGAACCCTCTACAACCTCCAATTCTTTCAGTTTATCCAGGTCCCATCTCCTCAAATTTCAGTTTTAATCTGCAGTTCATAAACAATAAATTGTGGTCAGGGTCCACATCTGCCCCTGGAATCATCTTACAGTTTAAAATCTGGTTCCTAAATCTGTGTATGGGAGTTTCGGGATGCTGTTGTTTTTTACACTGAGGGCTCTAAATCTGCTCATCGTGTCGGGTATGCCTTCACATCCTCTGTTGGAACGGAAAGTCATCTGCTGCCACCTACATGTGGGGTGTTTACTGCAGAATTGATGGCAGTTTCCCAGGCCCTTACCTTTATTAAACAGTCCCAACACAACCGCGTTTTGTTATGCAAGGACTCGATGAGTGGCCTTCTTGCTATTGACCGGTGTTTTTCGCGCCATCCCTTGGTCTCTGCCATCCATGACCATCTCGCTGATATTCACCGTGCTGCTTGTTCCATTGACTTCCTTTGGGTCCCTGGCCATGTGGGTATCCCGAGTAATGAGCTCGCTGATCGTTTGGCTGGGGGAGCAGTTACTTACCCCCCCGTTTTCTGTAGCCCCTCCTGCAGCGGATTTACGGCTTCACATCAAATCCCACTTCGCACAGTCATGGGCCAATTCTTGGGAGGCTACTCCCCTGTCTAATAAACTTCGTGCAATTAAGGTGACATTAGACCCGTGGCGTTCTTCCTTTCGCATCTCCCGAAAGGACTCGACCACACTGTGTCATCTCCGCATTGGCCATACTCGGTTGACCCATGGTTTTCTTTTGCGTGATGAGCCACCCCCATTATGTGGTTGTGGAGGCTTCCAATCGGTAGCCCACATTTTGGTTGAATGCCCCCTTCTTTTGGCTCTGTGTGCTAGGTACAGGCTCCCCCACACTTTACCTTTGATGTTGGCTGACGATTCCCAGATGGTCTCTCTGGTTCTCGGTTTCCTCCGGGAAAGTGGTTTTTATTCTCAGTTTTAAAGTTTTTAATCTCTCTCTGGTGTTGGGGCAGGGCGATGAGTGTTTGGGTGTCTCCCACTGTAAGCAGTGTTCGGAGATTCCTGATTCACCTCCCTGACCGAAATCCTCTTTTCTTTCCCTTTTACTCTGTTTTTACCCCCCCTTTTTTTTTTTTTTTTTTTTTTTTTTTTAATGCTCGGTTAGTCTTTCTATTCCCGTACGTACTTTCTACATTATAGCAGTTGTACCTTGTAAGTCACAGGTGGTCTTGCCTATGCTGCTTCAGCGTAGTGTTGGGTTCGTTCTCTTGTCGACTTCCCTCATTTTGTTTTTTACCAATGACAACATGACTGCCTTTTTACGTTTTTTCCCTTTTTCCGTTTTATTGTTCTGACTTTACTGAGTTGTCCCATTAGCGGAATGGCACATATTTGAAACAAGGGACTGATGACCTTGCTGTCTGGTCCCTTAAACCTCAAACAACCAACCAACCTAAATCTGTGTCTAACCATTAGATAATCAGTATGAAACCTTCTGATATCTCCAGGTCTCTTCCCGTGTATACAACGTTCTCTCATGACTCTTAAACTAAGTTTTAGCTGTGATTAAATTATGGTCTTTGCAAAATTCTGCTAGGTGGTTTCCTCTTTTATTGCTTTCCCCCAGTCCGTATTCCTCTACAACTTCCCCTTCTCTTCCTTTTCCTAATGTCGAATTCAAGTCCCTCATGACTATTAAATTTTCAGCTCCTTTAACCATCTGAATAATTTCTTTTATCTCATCATACATGTTCTCAATCTGTTCCTCATCTGTGGAGCTAATTGGCATAAAACTTGTATATGTAGTTCTGAAATAAGAATGTGATGATGTTGATGTTGATGAGCAGGAGGAGGAGGAGATACAGTTTCATTTTTATTGTACTCACCAAATGATGGTATGAATCCAACAGACATTATGCAGAGGAGGTGTCATGCAGTAAATGCTCTTTATGGGTCTGCCTACCATTTCCCACACACCTCATGGTTCTACATTTATCATAGTCGTCATCATCTGTATTATTATTATTATTATTATTATTACTACTACTACTACTACTACTACTACTATTACTAGCATGAGGGTTGGAACTTAGAGTGGCAACTATTTATTCACAACCAAGGACTTGAGTCATATTACTGTTCGTTTTTGAAGCATATCCTGTGCTTTGCAAAAGAAGAGGCGACACTTTCTGCGCAACCAACCCACCATTTTGCACGACAATGCGCGGGCGCATACAGCGCATCAGTCGATGTGACTGGGATGTACTGTACCATCCACAATACTGCCCGGACTTGAGTCCTCATAGCTTTGATTTGATTCTGAAGATAAAGGAACCACTTCGTAGCATTTGCTTCAGAACTGTTCCAGAGATTCGACAGGCAGTAGACAGCTCCATTCGCACCATCAACAGAACAGGCTCTGCTAACGGAATACTACGCCTTCCACATTGCTGGCCATGGGTTCTACACAATGCTGGTGACTACTTTGAAGGACAGCAACTGGTGCAAACATGCAACTCTTTTGTATCGGTTGTGAATATATAGTTGCCACTATTTAAGTTCCAATCCTTGTAGTATTATTATTATTATTATTATTATTATTATTATTATTACTATTACTATTATTAGTTGCTATGTTATGGATCTCCATGCTAGTCTGTTCTGCACAGCATCATCGTCATCATCGTCATCATCGTCATCATCGTCATCGTCATCGTCATCATCATCGTCATCATCATCATCATCATCATCATCATCATCATCTCTCCACAACTACCGCAACCTACAACCATTTGAACCCGCGTACTGTATTCAAGCCTTGGTCTTTCTCTACAATTTTTATCCTCCCACACTTCCTTCCATTACCAAACTGAAAATTCGTTGATACCTCAGGATGTGTCCTGTCGACTGATCTCTTCTTGTAATCAAATTGTACCATAAATTTCTTTTTTCCCCAGATTGATCCAGTACCACCTCATTTGTTGTTTCTAACCATGTAATCTTCAGCATTCTTCTGTAACACTACATTTCAAAAGCTTCTATGCTCTTCTTGTCTGATTAATTACTGCCTACATTTCACTTCCATACAAGACTACACCTCAGAAAAATATCTCCAGAAAAGTCTTCCCAAAACTCAAATTTGTATTAGTAGTTGACAGATTCCCTTTTTTTCCAGAAATGCTTTTCTTGCTAGTGCCAATCTCCATTTACATATACAGGTTAAAATAACCTTGAAATGACATCACTTTGAAGCATGTATTGTTATCTTTATTTTCAGATTTGAATTACCTGTACTTAAGGAAATCCTTGCAGCTCCACCCACAGCTGAGCTTGAACCCTTAGCAGATGGTCAGCTGGCACAAACTGATGAACAGGATATGGGAATGACCTATGCAGAACTAAGTGAATTTGGGCGTCTGCGAAAACAAAATTTCTGTGGGCCATATTCCATGTTCTGCAAACTTATTCACACATGGCGTGACACTTGTACTCCAGAACAGGTGGGCTCTACTGTGATATTAGCTTTTATGTATAGGCCACAGTTTTAAATTTTAGGTCTTATTTGTTACCGTAGAATACAAACAATAATGTTCGTCTACTCCTGAGTTGTATTCTGTGGTGTTCACTTACAATCATCTAGGCTTTTAAAAGTAGCAGAAAAGATGATAATCTGAACAATTTTTTTCTCATCATATGTTGTCAGCATTTTCGTTTGTGATTTTGAACTTCAGATTTATGCTAGCATACTGAAAAATTCCTGTCTGTGTAGTGCAACAGTGAACTCTAATTTTACTGTTTACATTATGACTTACTAAACAAATCAGGATTTTTAGTTCCAGAATGTGGGCATACAGATGATTAAATAGAGAATACGTTGGGATTTGGAGTCTCCTTCCTTATGTTTGTGGTCAGTCTGTGACATTCACCTGCTTTATTTCTTCGTTGATTGTCCTCTGTGTCGATGTACCTCGTTGTGATACAGGCTGAAAAAATAGGGGGTGGAAGTGCAGAACTGACTGCTGTAAATGATATAGCCGACAGATGCACAGTTGTGTTTCACAGTTCTTTACTTTCACTATTCACAACCCTCCAATAATACAGTTATATGACCAGTGCACTAGTGTTTAACTTCCAATAAGCCTCATTAATAGGTTGCAGGCAAACATCCACATACTGCTACAATAGTTTTCTGTTGAACATCTACGAGCAATAACAACCTAACCACGCGGTTCACAGTCTTTTAATTAAATTTAACAGACTCTATCATTGCTTTATCACACGGCCGATTAGTGTAACACTTATTTCGTGGTTAAGTTGATGCATTATTGTTGTTCTAACCAACACAGGTTTCTTGTCTGAAACTCGGCCATGGACTGACTGTCTCGAGACCAAAAATCAGGCCCTTATATATCCTCACTATAATAGGTGCTGAAACTACACATTGTTCGACATTTAATTTACAGAAATTATGATTAAAACTTACTTCATTCAATTAACTGAATACTTAGAAAACTTCTTCATTTTGGCAGTTTCTTGTACTACAAGAATTAGGCTAAATTATGTGTTTAAATGATGAAATTAACAGACTTTTGACAAAACTATTAATTACTTTGGAATTAATTAAGGTCTGGCTTTGCTAACATGGTTTTGAACAGGGCCAAATAGATCATTTAAGAATACTATTAGTTGTTCCACCAAATGTTTATAATTAGTACAGACTTTGTTTGTTTATAAGTCAACAATAGAATTTAAGTTATTACTGATTTCACCCTATATAAAAAGATACTAACTAGGAATAGTCGAAATAAATTAGAAAATCGATTAAATACATAAAACTAAGCACAAAATTAGATCTGGTGTTATATTCTTTAAAACTGAGGGCCAACTTTCTCTTTTATGAAAATGCAGATTATACTCTTGTATGTTAATGGTAATTAGTCAAAAATGAAAAAAATGAATTTTAAGGAGGCAAATGGCAAAACGAGGGGAAGTAAAAATATCAGAGCTCGCTTCGTCACATCACCCCCTCATTGGATTGACTAGATAATTGCAGATAGCTAACTGGGCAATTAAATGACTACCAGTGATCACAAAAATTGGGTTGAACAATGTACACACAAAAAAAAAATTACATATGAAATCTTATCAAAACTATATTTTACATGTTTTTCCAAGTTTATACTTATATGAGCTGGCCATATGAAAATCCCCCATAAAAAAATATTTACATAAAGTGTACTGTACAATTGCACAGAATATCCACAAGCTGTATTTTTAATAGAAATTAGGCAGCTTCATCATAAGTGATGTCCTTTTGGGGTAAGCAAAGATTACATTTTGAGATATATATCACTTTGTACAAGTCCTGTCTTGCTACACAAAATAAATCGTAATGGGCTGCAAAAAGTTTAATTACACTGCGCATTGTAGTTCACTTTTTTGACAGAAAATTTCACTTGCTCAATGTTTAGTATTTTTCACTATACTCTTAATGAGCTGTTACACATTTTCTCACCAAGTTGTCCACGCCTTCAACAGGTCCGAGTGGCAGTTAGATGAAAGCAGGATATATTTGATACTTCTTTCACAAATATTGTGTTTTTGTTTTCTATTAATGCTTCAAAGCCAAACTCATTTGAACAACAAATTTTAAGCCCCCCCACCCTCCTCAGAACAATGAGTTTAATTTCCAATATTGGCTAACAACAGAGGCAAAGTAGCAAGAAAAATCGCACTGGGAACAGAGTTTTAACTATGGCATGTTTTTTTTCGTTGATCAAGGCATTTGAATCAGTTATTGAAAACAGGTCTTTTACAAGTAGACCAAATGTGATCCATATTTGTACTACTAAGGATAAAAGAATATAACTGTCCATGTTAAGTCTTAATAATTTAAATGTATCAAATGTAGTTTAATATATGGGTTTTGTTATACTCGTGCAATGTACCCGGCATAATTACATTTGACACAGTACAGATATTGCACCATCTCAACCACCAAGTCCGTTCATTTGCCATAAACTGCTACATATGAAAAAGTCAGGCTTCCTTTTAATAATTTTACACATGTGGCATCTATTTCCCATCCTCCTTTTCGATCCAGGCTTCGAACAGGCATTGGCAAAGGTAAAAATAGATTTATATTTTTTTTACATTTTTGCCCCTTTTTTAGTTATTCATTCAGAAGTGTCAATAAATTGTCTCAGATTTAGTTCCCAATGATTAGTAATGCTTCTTTGTATGATAAGTCTAAAAGCAGGGTACAACACATAATGGGACGTTGCAAGTTTTGCATTCGTATCTAGTTCCCGGCACACTTTCTGTTTCATGCAAGCCACACATCTGTGCATTAGCATACTTTTCCTGCGAATGTTCACTCATGATAACAGCCGGAAAATGTCTCCCTGTGAATCTCAGAGGATTCTTGTCAACGTAGCCCCTTCCACTACCCACTTTTTTCCGTTCTGTAGCATATTTTTCTACAATCTCCCTTATGAGAGAAAGGTGAAACTCTGAGACTGCCATTTTTTGCCCCATTACTGACTGGTGGAGAGCTTGAGCATTTAGAATGCACAAATCCCGAATGTGAAAAAAAAAAATATTTCTTGCACTATTTCACAGTCTTACGCCCTGATCTCACTGAGCTCAGTAACATGTCACAATGGTCAAATGCACCCTTACTCAAATTGTAATCTACAATACACTGTAGTTTCTTTATTTTTTTCACCAGTACTTCTGTCAGTCTTCTCTGTTTCAACCATTTGTGTTGTGTGACTTGTGGTCAACATGCACACCTCTCTCTTATCACACCACTTGATAGCTAGGACCTTGTCAGTGGACTTAAACTCAGTTTTTCCTCATTTTAAGTTCTTCTGCAGTTTTGGCATGTTGCGCCTTTTCTTACGAACAGTGCTACATCTGGCTGTTCCATGGTTTTGAAACCAAAGGAACAGGTCCGGGTTGGAGTAACAATTATTGACATACAGAATATGACCCTGTACCAAATGTGGTCCCATAAGAGTTGCCACTACATTGCCACTTTTTCTCGGTCTATACAATAAAATCCAAAATATACCCACTCTGACAGTCACACAGTACAAATGTCTTTATTCTAAATCTACTTCACTTGGTTGGAATAAATTGCTTAAAAGTTAATTGTCCTTTGAACAGCAGGAGACTTTAATCTATACAAAGCTTGTGATGTGGACGAAATGAATTATGAAACATTTTACGAACTTTGTCAACAATCGTCCTAATTTTAAATAGACTGTTGCCTCCAGTACTCGTAGAGTTATCACTGAGGTGTAACATTCTCAGATGTAGACAAAAACGGTCTCGGGACATAATTTCGCTGAAAACTGGTGTGTTCAAAGGTACTTCTCTGGACTTAATTTGAACTCCTTAACATGTACCACTAGAAGGCAAATAGAGACAAAACAATAAATTTCCTCAAATCCAGTGTCTTTCCACTTTGACAGTCAAGAATTCACAGATTCTGTAGCATTTTCTCTGGTGTAAGTAAAAACATTTGTTTCGTCTGCAATAAATTGCAACAGTTCTTGAGACACAAATATCACAAAAAATGATAGAATGCTTGGATCAGTATCTAATTGACATTTGTGTCATGAACTCGAGTCACCAATGTAATGGTTTAACGTCTGGAATTTGGTTTCTTTCCAGTCAAGTGGTCACTGAAGTGCACTCTTTTTCCGGACCATTTACTGTCATTTTTTGATTCCTTGAATTCAGAGGAACTGTTGATTATAATTCTTGCTCCCCCCTCTGATGTAAAGGACTGAGGACAACAGCTTCGAGATTAATAATAATAATAATAATAATAATAATAATAATAATAATGGTAATGGTAATGGTTTATTTGTCCATAATAACTTTTACAATCGTGGACATAGTCAGTCAGTACATACATGAACAATAATAATAGTTTAGTAGTAGAAATAAAGTACATACAACATTAAAAAGCCTTGATGGAGTACAAACATTTAGCAATAACAGCTGCTTTTATTTTAAATATGTTTCCTTTTAACATTTTTATGGTATTTGGCAGTCTGTTGTAAAAACATCTTCCAGCAGAAAATGGATTATTTTTGGTTGCTTTTTTATTTCTGAATTTTATGTGGTAATCCTCTTTCCTTTTATTATAATTATGGATATCACTATTTATTATACTGTGCTCCATATTTTCTTTTACAAACAGTATAGTCCTTAGAACATATAGTGAATGCACTGTTAGTATATTATACTTAATGAAGTATTCTCTACAGGATTGACATTTACTAATATTCGCTATTATCCTAATTGTTCTCTTGTGGGCTCTAAAAGCCCTATCCATGTATACCGTTGGTGCCCTGCCCAAAATCTCAATACTGTATTGTAGGTGGGAGTGTATAATACCAAAATAGATTTGTCTTAAGACTGGTGACGCTATTATGCTAGAAAGGCGTTTTAGCAGGTAGGTATTACGCGAGAGTTTTTTACACATGTAGCTGATAAGCTCCTTCCATGTAAGATGTTCATCAACTATAATACCCAGGAATTTATGTTTATCAATTGTTTAAATTGATAACTCTGGCTCAGTATCCACTTGTCTTGATTTGTAATTTAGCATAAACTCCATTAGAATTGTCTTTTCCTTATTTAATGCCAGTTTATTTTTAGTCATATATTCTGTGATAAGGCTAGTGTTCTTCATATTATTTTCTACTGCTAGCTGTTTCGTAGGGTCCCAGCTTATGGAGGAGGTGTCGTTGGCATAATTCACAAGGTCTGCATTTTTTGGAATTATTATATCATTGATGTACACAATGAACAGAAAAGGCCCAATAATACTTCCCTGAGAGACTCCACAGTTAAGAATTTTATAAGATGATTTTACTGTTTGTTGTATGATACAACTTAACACATTGTCTGCTGTCAGCAAGGTATGATCTTAACAAATCTAATGCCACTCCTCTGACCCCATAAGTTTCTAACTTATGTAGAAGAATGGAGTGATTTACAGTATCAAAAGCCTTAGATAGGTCTAGAAAGGTGCCAATAACTTTGTTTCCATTTCAAGTTTATTCAATACTGCTTGAATAAATGTGGCTATGGCTGTTATTGTAGACTTACCCTTCCTGAAACCATGTTGAGAACTTTTTAATATATTGTACTTAGAGAAAAATGATTCCATTTGATCAAGAAATAGCCTTTCCAACAACTTACTAAGTTCTGATGTCAATGAAATAGGCCTATAATTTTGTACATCAGTAGTTTTTCCCTTTTTATGCACTGGTCTTATTTAGTGACTTTTAACAAGTCAGGAAATACCCCTGTCTGAAAGAGCTGTTTATTAAATGTTGCAGTGGCTAGCAACATCAGATAATTCAAACTCACTGTCACTCTTAGTGAGCATACCCAGGATTTCTTTATCTGTGCAACCACAGTGACATGACATTTCTCACATAGAAAACAATAAAACTAATGAAAACACAGGAATCGAAGTCTAATTCTGCAAAGAGGGAACACGGCAACAAACATATATGCGCTCTAGAACTATACAGTCAGACCACCGGACAGCTACTGGAAGAGCAGGATGGAAATACAGCTGTGTGTGTTTACATGTCTGGAGCATTCAGTTAGCTGTGAATCAGCGTGCCTAAACTCGTCCCCAGCAGTGGAAAGGCCAGTGATGCAGTATGTGTCAACACATCCTTAGCGCTGTAGGGAAGACCCAAGGGCCGCACTTATACACGTCAGGTGCGCCAGGGGAACAGCGAGGCATGACTAGTTAGCATGTCCCCAGCAGTCAGAGGGTTAATCAGCAAAATTACTGTTCTTCATGCCAGTATTACCACTTTAAGCTCATAATTCCTCAGAACACAAATTGAAGTTTTCAGATAACCTATAGATCCAATGATGCAGCATTATATGACTTGTACCTCACTAAAATATTGCTCTTTCTATTAAACTCTCATTCTCAACTGCAGTGTCATGAATTGCACAATATACACAGTACCCAATGTTTCCTAGTTCAAAATTTAGATCCTCAATACAGTTACACCACATTTATTTGTATACAGTCATCTTTTTCATTACCTAATCATGTCTGTCAGCTGTATTATTTTATTTACCTCGTTAACTAGTGGAGTGCTTTCTCAAAAAATATCCCTACAGCAGAGACAGGCTCTCTAACCATTAATAGCTTAACATTATTCATTATTTTATTATTGCTTCATTATCTGCACCTGCTCTGCTTATCCAATGCAAAATTGATTCTACTGAAAAACACGCCACAGTAACAGATCCTTATGCTATGGCAAACTTAACCCTCATTACTGATCAGACAAAATTATCACTCAGAAAAACCATTATTTCAATGTATTCCATCAAATTCCTTAATATTCCAGCCTGAAGGGCGATATACATACAAATCTTGTTTATACATTCCATACATTACTCCAGGAGACTGTTTACAGTTGTAATTCCTTAATATTAGGAACAGCTGTACCATGACAAAGATAGTTATCTCCATAAACTGATTGCCCTGAACACAAACACTTATATTTTACCACAGTTAGTATTAAGATCTAGTATTCAAGATGGTTCTTACCATATATTGCCTCTGCTGATGCACCAAATTATATTAACTTCACACGAGCTGATTACTTCAGATGTTAATTTTAGTCCACATATGTTGACACCTTTCATTGTCTGTTTACCTTACTTCTTTGACATAAATTCTTTTACTGTGGTGCTCATTTACTTTCTCCCATCCTCTCATGATTCTGTTACTTATAACTAACACAACATAATATCACATGAAAGTCAAAGTAAAATATTCCTGATTCACTTATAAACTACAGATAGGATAGGAGAAGAGTTTGACTGTCTCAGGTAACATGAAAAATGAGACAGACAGCTGGGGTAAGCATTAATGCCACATAATGAATCCAACACAGAATGTTGAACCCCCTATTTGCTATTTACATGAGAAATTAGTCTCAAACATTACTTCAGTGCTGAGATTTTGAATCGCCAAGAAATTGCACTCCAACAGCTGTCCTGCCAATTTCACAGTTAATAGTACCTCTCGTTTCACACTCTTTGATAGCTTACCAGTAGCACCAATAATTTTTATCCCAGAAACACGCATCACTACTATATCCTCTGTGTTCTTAATAGATTCAAAAAATGCTTGTGAAATACCATTCAAATTACTACCACTGTCCAGTAAACACGTAACATGTATACCTTGTACATTTGCTGTTATTAAAGGGTGCCACACTTCCTTTTTATGTACCATGTGATCATCTTCATACAACAAATCCTCATTAATCCTTTCCCTGGAAAAACTATCATCCTGCTTACCAAATTATGAGACACAGTCAAATGACAGATAGCATGGTTATATTCCTCATTACCACTCTCAAGCTCTAACTCTTCATTAGGCTAAATGTTATCCTCCTTTATTCTTTTTTACTTAACAAATGGCCATCATTAACAATTATTAATTCAAATCCCTCATCCTCATCGCTACTGAATTTGTCACTGCTATCATCATTACCATTACTTTCAGAATCAGACCTACTGTAACTTTCACTGTCCTCAAATATTTGTCTAATTAGCTGATCCTTGTTTCCAGTATTAGACTGCAAAGCAAAACACCTGAATTCCTTATGTTTTTTTAAAAATTTAACATCCATTTTGACACTTTGGACATCCTGAGCAACAGCAACCCCCTCTGTTCCATCATTTGATTTTATTATAGTAAGTTCCTCGTCTCCTTTTATGGGATAAACATTGCTACCCACACCGTCATTCAACATCTCACTAGAATTAGTAATTAAACTTGTCTTACTGCTATCATTTACATTACCCTTACTTGTGATTATACAGCAAATTTATATACAAATAGCTCTTCATCACTACCTGCTCTAGTGCAAGCCAAAACTGGAGCATTATCTAGTTTAAATGGTTTGATACAGAATTAATCATCTCCTCCATCTATTTTATTTGAATTTCTCCTACCATTTCAGTGCCCATCTGGCTGTCCTCCACCCAACCATTCCTTGAATTTCTACTATAATTAGTCCTGTTCATCCCCCCCATGAACTATGGACCTTGCCGTTGGTGGGGAGGCTTGCGTGCCTCAGCGATACAGATAGCTGTACCGTAGGTACAACCACAACAGAGGGGTATCTGTTGAGAGGCCAGACAAACGTGTGGTTCCTGAAGAGGGGCAGCAGCCTTTTCAGTAGTTGCAAGGGCAACAGTCTGGATGATTGACTGATCTGGCCTTGTAACAATAACCAAAACGGCCTTGCTGTGCTGGTACTGCGAACGGCTGAAAGCAAGGGGAAACTACGGCCGTAATTTTTCCCGAGGGCATGCAGCTTTTACTGTATGATTAAATGATGATGGTGTCCTCTTGGGTAAAATATTCCGGAGGTAAAATAGTCCCCCATTCGGATCTCCAGGCGGGGACTACTCAAGAGGATGTCGTTATCAGGAGAAAGAAAACTGGCGTTCTACGGATCGGAGCGTGGAATGTCAGATCCCGTAATCGGGCAGGTAGGTTAGAAAATTTAAAAAGGGAAATGGATAGGTTAAAGTTAGATATAGTGGGAATTAGTGAAGTTCGGTGGCAGGAGGAACAAGACTTCTGGTCAGGTGACTACAGGGTTATAAACACGAAGTCAAATAGGGGTAATGCAGGAGTAGGTTTAATAATGAATAGGAAAATAGGAATGCGGGTAAGCTACTAGAAACAGCATAGTGAACGCATTATTGTGGCCAAGATAGACACGAAGCCCATGCCTACTACAGTAGTACAAGTTTATATGCCAACTAGCTCTGCAGATGACGAAGAAATTGAAGAAATGTATGATGAAATAAAAGAAATTATTCAGATAGTGAAGGGAGACGAAAATTTAATAGTAATGGGTGACTGGAATTCGAGTGTAGGAAAAGGGAGAGAAGAAAACGTAGTAGGTGAATATGGATTGGGGCTAAGAAATGAAAGAGGAAGCCACCTGGTAGAATTTTGCACAGAGCACAACTTAATCATAGCTAACACTTGGTTTAAGAATCATGATAGAAGGTTGTATACATGGAAGAACCCTGGAGATACAAAAAGGTATCAGATAGATTATATAATGGTAAGACAGAGATTTAGGAACCAGGTTTTAAATTGTAAGACATTTCCAGGGGCAGATGTGGACTCTGACCACAATCTATTGGTTATGACCTGTAGATTAAAACTGAAGAAACTGCAAAAAGGTGGGAATTTAAGGAGATGGGACCTGGATAAACTGAAAGAACCAGAGGTTGTACAGAGTTTCAGGGAGAGCACAAGGGAACAATTGACAGGAATGGGGGAAAGAAATACAGTAGAAGAAGAATGGGTAGCTTTGAGGGATGAAGTAGTGAAGGCAGCAGAGGATCAAGTAGGTAAAAAGACGAGGGCTAGTAGAAATCCTTGGGTAACAGACGAAATATTGAATTTAATTGATGAAAGGAGAAAATATAAAAATGCAGTAAATGAAGCAGGCAAAAAGGAGTACAAACGTCTCAAAAATGAGGTCGACAGGAAGTGCAAAATGGCTAAGCAGCGATGGCTAGAGGACAAATGTATGGATGTAGAGGCTTATCTCACTGGGGGTAAGATAGATACTGCCTACAGGAAAATTAAAGAGACCTTTGGAGATAAGAGAACCACTTGTATGAACATCAAGAGCTCAGATGGAAACCCAGTTCTAAGCAAAGAAGGGAAAGCAGAAATGTGGAAGGAGTATATAGAGGGTCTATACAAGGGCGATGCACTTGAGGACAATATTATGGAAATGGAAGAGGATGTAGATGAAGATGAAATGGTAGATACGATACTGCGTGAAGAGTTTGACAGAGCACTGAAAGACCTGAGTCGAAACAAGGCCCCCGGAGTAGACAACATTCCATTGGAACTACTGACGGCCTTGGGAGAGCCAGTCCTGACAAAACTCTACCAGCTGGTGAGCAAGATGTATGAAACAGGCGAAATACCCTCAGACTTCAAGAAGAATATAATAATTCCAATCCCAAAGAAAGCAGGTGTTGACAGATGTGAAAATTACCGAACAATCAGTTTAATAAGTCACAGCTGCAAAATACTAACTCGAATTCTTTACAGACGAATGGAAAAACTAGTAGAAGCCGACCTTGGGGAAGATCAGTTTGGATTCCGTAGAAATACTGGAACACGTGAGGCAATACAGACCTTACGACTTATCTTAGAAGAAAGATTAAGGAAAGGCAAACCTACGTTTCTAGCATTTGTAGACTTAGAGAAAGCTTTTGACAATGTTGACTGGAATACTCTTTTTCAAATTCTAAAGGTGGCAGGGGTAAAATACAGGGAGCGAAAGGCTATTTACAATTTGTACAGAAACCAGATGGCAGTTATAAGAGTCAAGGGACAAGAAAGGGAACCAGTGGTTGGGAATGGAGTAAGACAGGGTTGTAGCCTCTCCCCAATGTTATTCAATCTGTATATTGAGCAAGCAGTAAAGGAAACAAAAGAAAAATTCGGAGTAGGTATTAAAATCCATGGAGAAGAAATAAAAACTTTGAGGTTCGCCGATGACATTGTAATTCTGTCAGAGACAGCAAAGGACTTGGAAGAGCAGTTGAACGGAATGGATGGTGTCTTGAAGGGAGGATATAAGATGAACATCAACAAAAGCAAAACGAGGATAATGGAATGTAGTCGAATTAAGTCGGGTGATTCTGAGGTTATTAGATTAGGAAATGAGACACTTAAAGTAGTAAAGGAGTTTTGCTATTTGGGGAGCAAAATAACTGATGATGGTCGAAGTAGAGAGGATATCAAATGTAGACTGGCAATGGCAAGGAAAGCGTTTCTGAAGAAGAGAAATTTAACATCGAGTATAGATTTAAGTGTAAGGAAGTCATTTCTGAAAGTATTTGTATGGAGTGTAGCCATGTATGGAAGTGAAACATGGACGGTAAATAGTTTGGACAAGAAGATGATAGAAGCTTTCGAAATGTGGTGCTACAGAAGAATGCTGAAGATTAGATGGGTAGATCACATAACTAATGAGGAAGTATTGAATAAGATTGGGGAGAGGAGAAGTTTGTGGCACAACTTGACCAGAAGAAGGGATCGGTTGGTAGGACATCTTCTGAGGCATCAAGGGATGACCAATTTAGTATTGGAGGGCAGCGTGGAGGGTAAAAATCGTAGGGGGAGACCAAGAGATGAATACACTAAGCAGATTCAGAAGGATGTAGGTTGCAGTAGGTACTGGGAGATGAAGAAGCTTGCACAGGATAGAGTAGCATGGAGAGCTGCATCAAACCAGTCTCAGGACTGAAGACCACAACAACAACAACAACATCCTATTTACCTGAAATTCTCTCGCTGATACATTGTCATCAAAATTCCTCCTACAATCTTCTACTGAGGGCTTCACCCTCTCCACTTTATCAACAGAATTCAAGAAATCACTAATATTAACCCTAGGGGCAGGTACAAACAATTCTCTTAACTTTCTGAGGCAACTTAGTTTCTAAACCCATAATTACTGATTCACTATCTAGCTCTTTGTCAAACTATTTCAGTTTGTTTATCCAAAGCTGACAGAAACCTTTCGCAGTACCCTTCCTGGAGTCAGATCTCTCTCCTCCCCAAAATTCACTCAAAATTCTTTCTGTGATGCTTCTCTTTGGACCAATATTCATCTAAAAAAGCTTTGCCATGAAGTACAACTATCAGCTACCTGAGCTGCCCATCCATAAGCATCCCCCTTCAAAAACCCTCTCACAAATGACATTTTCTCTTTGTCATTCCATGTTTCAGGCAAATCATTTAATTCTCTAATGAAATCCAGTGGATGCACTTCCCCATATGGTTCAAAATTATCAAATTTCTTACAACTAACAAATGAAGGACTGTTTTGGATACTGCATACTCTATGCTTTTGTTTTTGTACCTCTTCCATCTTTTCCTCCATTTCAGTCAATTTGGAATCTACATTTTTATTTACTTTTAGCAGTTTTTCCTCTATCACTACTGCACATGTGGTTTCTACTTCCATTTCAAAATCGTTTTTAATTTCTACGATTTGGTTCTCGAGTTTAACCCTATTTTCAGCAGAAAATTTCCTGGCTGCTTTGACTTAATCTTTATACTGTTTTTCAGAAGCCTTCATCCTCTTACTGTAGTCATCACAACGCTTCTTTCTCTCTTCTACACATTTACTACTCATTAATGTTAATTTCTCATGAGTGTTATGTACTACTTTCTTTATCTTTTCATCACAATCTTTATCTTCTGCTTCAACCTTGTTATTTAATTCTAAAAGATTAGAGCTGACTGCCTGAATCTCCTTTTTAATTTTTTTCTTCAGTTCATCCTTTAAGCTAACCATGTCAGTTCTAATGCTATCAGTTTTCTTCTCCGCCCTATTAATGTCTTTCATCCTACCTTCCACCCTACTAATGTCTTCTTTCATACACATACTATTCAAACTACTCATAATTTGCCTTACAGTCACCTCCACTTTTCCGTCTGCCATAAACTTTTGCTCTTGCTGACTTTTGCTACTAGATTCCTCCTCCTTAACCTTAACAATCTCATCCACTTCAGTACTGTTTTCGTCCCCTTTGCTCTTTGTAATAGGGCTTTCATCCCCATCATTCAAAGGTACATTCACGTCTGACTTAAAACCACTATTGTCAACAGAACCAGTCCCCATTAAATCTTTCTGTTCATTTAAAAACTTAACCTCCACAGCTTCATTACCAATTTTCGAATCTCTTTCCAGCTGTCCATTCTCGTCCATCACACTCTTGTGTTTGTTAATGCCACTCATTATGTATCACTTAATATAAAACGGCTTTTGCTATGAAATTACCTTATTGTCATTCACTCATCTCCTGTTGCTGCTGTTGCTGTTGCTGTTGCTGCTGCTGCTGCTGCTGCTGCTGCGGTTGTCATCTCGATTTGACTGGTGCACAGCTGATGCAAGTTGTAATTTTCTATGTGAGGTGTCTTGTTTATCCCAGTCAGCTGTACTGATTGGCCGCTGACCTACTGTGGCTATGAAACCCAAGTGCTGATTGGCTGTTGCACCACTGCACTGTAAACCGCTCTTGAGTTCACTGTTCAAAGTTAGCGAGTCCTAGTTTGTTGTGCCCACATGCAATATTCCTCACCTGGGGCACCAAATGTGATGTTCGCCTGCTTTATTTCTTTTTTGATTGTCCTTTGTGTCGACGTACCTCGTTGTGATACTGGGTGAAAAAATAGGGGGGTGAAAGTGCAGAACTGTCTACTGTAAATGATGTAGCTGACAGATGCACAGTTGTGTTTCACAGTTCTTTACTTTCACTGTTCACAACACCCCCCCTCCCTCCCAATAATAAACAGTTATATGGCCAGTGTTGTTTAACTTTCAATAACCCTCATTAATAGGTTGCAGGCAAACATCCACTGTTAACAGTAGTTTCCTGCTGAGTAACAACCTAACCAAACAGTTCAAAGTCTTTCTTATAAATTTAACAGACACTGTCATTGCTTTAACACATGGCCTATTGGTGTGACACTTATTTCACAGTTAAGTTAGTGCATTATTGTTATTCTACCCAACACAGGTTTCGTGTCCAAAACTCTGCCATGGACTGACTGTCTCAGGGCCATGGACTGACTGTCTCAGGACCAAAAAATTGTGCCCTAATATATCCTCACAATAATAGGAGCTGAAACTACGCATTGTTTGATGTTTAATTTACAGAAATTACAATTAAAACTCACTTCATTCAATTAACTGAATACATAGGTAACCTCCTTCTTTTTAACAATTTCTTCTACTACGAGAGTTGGGCCAAAGTATTTGTTTAAATGATGAAATTAACAGACATTTCGCAAACAATACTTTTGACAGAACTATTAATTACTTTGGAATTAACTAAGGTCTGGCTTCGCTAACATGTTTTCTAATAGAGCCAGATAGATGCTTTAAGAATACTGTTAGCTGTTCATCCAAATGTTTATAATTAGTACAGAATTTATATGTCAACAGTAGAATTTAAGTTATGAAACAATTACTGGTTCCACCCTATAACAAAAGATACTAACTAGGAATAGTGAAAATAAATTAGAAGATCAATTACATATAAAACTAAGCACAAAATTAGATCTGGTGTTATATTCTTTAAAACTGAGGGCCAACCTTTCTCTTTTATGAACATGCAGATTATACTCACGTATGTTAATGGTAATTAGTCAAAAATGAAAAAAATGAATTTTAAGGAGGCAGATGGCAAAACAAGAAGGGAAGTAAAAATATCCCAGCTTGCTTTGTCACAAGTCGTTAAACTTTTTGCAGCGGAATGCTGGATTTCTTCTGAAAATGCCATCAGAAGTGGTTGTATTGGGAAATTTTTGTAAGTAGTTAAACTTTTTTATAGTAATTGGTAAGCTAATGAAAAATTGTATTCCTGAATAATAGCTACATTTCTTGACCAAAGTGTGTGATTTTATCTTTATGACGATTGTTCTTATTCTGTGTATGTATTTTGTGAATTTAACTGTTGATTTGAAAAAGAAATGTATATTTCTTATGACAAATTTCATTATGAAATATACCAAGCAGCATTAGTCACCATACACAAGTCTTTCAGCAGGCTTCTGTAAGACCTTCTTGAGATAACACCAAAATAATGTGCATTTTTGCACCCAGAAACTTCAAGAACTTAAAAGTATCAGTGTTATTGAGTAATCTTTTTGCATGACTCTGCCAAATAAATACTGGTACTTTATTGAAACATATTACATTCATATAGGAAAGTATCCTTTAAGATCCTAACAGTATTCGTGGTCAATAACAAAAGTGGATTTAAAATGAATTGAGCAATTAACAACTATATTATTAGAAGTAAAAATAATATCCATATAGATTATGTGCTACTGTTTAAGATTCAGAATAGACTTCCATACTCTGTAGCAAAATTCTAAAACAGTTGACTGGTAGACATTGGTGAAGAAATTGAAAATCCCCGGGTATTGAAAATCGAAGTAGAAGTTTGCATATTGTAGATTACTGGTCATGATTCAAGTTTCGCAAACCCTCAAAGGTAATCAGTTTCCCAATAATAATAATAATCGTAATTGTGTTATTATTATTATTATTTCTTTCCTTTCTCAGACGTTATGTCTGGTTAAAAATGGAAAGTGACGTGGACCTTGATCAAGCGTGACTTCCTTTTAACTGTATGGTATATGTTACATTGCATTTAGGAACTTTCGGGTAATTGAACATGTATCAATAACTACAGATTTCTGTAGTTGTATATATACGTTTTGATGTAGCTGTATTGCATTGATGTATTGGTGGATATTGTGTGGTATGACTCCTGTAGTTGATAGTATAATTGGCATAATGTCAACTTTATCCTGATGCCACATGTCCTTGACTTCCTCAGCCAGTTGGATGTATTTTTCAATTTTTTTCTCCTGTTTTCTTCTGTATATTTGTTGTATTGGGTATGGATATTTCGATTAGTTGTGTTAATTTCTTCTTTTTATTGGTGAGTATGATGTCAGATTTGTTATGTGGTGTTGTTTTATCTGTTCTAATGGTTCTGTTCCAGTATAATTTGTATTTATCATTCTCCAGTACATTTTGTGGTGCATACTTGTTTGTGGGAACGTGTTGTTTTATTAGTTTATGTTGTATGGTAAGTTGTTGATGTATTATTTTTGCTACATTGTCATGTCTTCTGGGGTATTCTGTATTTGCTAGAATTGTACATCCGCTTGTGATGTGATCTACTGTTTCTATTTGTTGTTTGCAAAGTCTGCATTTATCTGTTGGGGTATTGGGATCTTTAATATGCTTGCTGTAATATCTGGTGTTTATTGTTTGATCCTGTATTGCAATCGTGAATCCTTCCTTCTCACTGTATATATTGCCTTTTCTTAGCCATGTGTTGGATGCGTCTTGATCGATGTGTGGCTGTGTTAGATGATACGGGTGCTTCCCATGTAGTGTTTTCTTTTTCCAATTTACTTTCTTTGTATCTGTTGATGTTATGTGCTCTAAAGGGTTGTAGAAGTGGTTATGTAATTGCAATGGTGTAGCCAGTGTATTTATATGAGTGATTGCTTTGTGTATTTTGCTAGTTTCTGCTTGTTCTAGAAAGAATTTTCTTAAATTGTCTACCTGTCCATAATGTAGGTTTTTTATGTCGATAAATCCCCTTCCTCCTTTCTTTCTGCTTAATGTGAATCTTTCTGTTGCTGAATGTATGCGATGTATTCTATATTTGTGGCATTGTGATCGTGTAAGTGTATTGAGTGCTTCTAGTTCTGTGTTACTCCATTTCACTACTCCAAATGAATAGGTCAATATTGGTATAGCAAAAGTATTTATAGCTTTTGTCTTGTTTCTTGTTGTCAATTCTGTTTTCAGTATTTTTGTTAGTCTTTGTCTGTATTTTTCTTTTAGTTCTTCTTTAATATTTGTATTATCTATTCCAATTTTTTGTCTGTATCCTAGATCTTTGTAGGCGTCTGTTTTTTCCATCGCTTTTATGCAGTCGCTGTGGTTATCCGATATGTAATCTTCTTGTTTAATGTGTTTTCCCTTGACTATGCTATTCTTCTTACATTTGTCTGTTCCAAAAGCCATATTTATGTTATTGCTGAATACTTCTGTTATCTTTAGTAACTGGTTGAGTTGTTGATTTGTTGCTGCCTGTAGTTTTAGATCATCCATATATAGCAAGTGTGTGATTTTGTGTTGATGTGTTCCAGTAATATTATATCCATAATTTGTATTATTTAGCATGTTGGATAGTGGGTTCAGAGCAAGGCAGAACCAGAAAGGACTTAATGAGTCTCCTTGGTATATTCCACGCTTAATCTGTATTGGCTGTGATGTGATATTATATGAATTTGTTCGGATATTAAGTGTGGTTTTCCAATTTTTCATTACGATGTTTAGGAACTGTATCAATTTAGGATCTACTTTGTATATTTCCAATATCTGTAGTAACCATGAGTGGGGTACACTATCAAAAGCTTTTTGGTAATCAATGTATGCGTAGTGTAGCGACCTTTGTTTAGTTTTAGCTTGATATGTCACCTCTGCATCTATTATCTGTTGCTCTTTACATCCTCATGCTCCTTTGCAGCAGCCTTTTTGTTCTTCATTTATAATTTTGTTCTGTCTTGTATGTGTCATTAATTTCTGTGTAATGACTGAAGTTAATATTTTGTACATTGTTGGTAGGCATGTTATGGGGCAATATTTTGCTGGGTTTGCTGTGTCTGCTTGATCTTTAGGTTTCAGATAAGTTATTCCTTGTGCAAGTGTATCAGGGACTGTGTATGGGTCTGCAATGTAACTGTTAAATAATTTAGTTAGATGTGAATGTGTTGAGGTGAACTTCTTTAGCCAGAAATTTGCTATTTTATCTTTTCCAGGGGCTTTCCAATTGTGCATAGAATTAATTGCTCGGGTGACTTCATATTGCAAAATTATCACTTCAGGCATTTGTGGTATCATTTTGCATGTGTCTGTTTCTGCTTGTATCCACCGTGATGTCTGTTATATTGTACTGGGTTTGACCATATGTTGCTCCAGAAGTGTTCCATGTCTGTTATGTTTGGTGAATTGTCTATTTTAATGTGTGTGTTATCTATTGTCTGGTAAAATTTCTTTTGGTTTGTGTTGAATGTTTGGTTTTGTTTCCTTCTATTTTCAATTTTTTTTGTATCTTCTAAGTTGTTTGGCCAATGCTTGTAATTTCTGCTTCTTTTCATCTAATTGCTCTTTCGCTTCTTGTTGTGAGATTTTACCTAACCTTTTTTGTTTTTTGTCTGATATTTCATTTCTTATAAATTGTGTTAGCTGTCCGATGTCTTCTCTAAGTTTTTCTATTCTGATCTGTAGCCTATGTTGCCATGCTGGTTTTGTGGGTTTCTTCTGTGTGTTGGTTGTTTCTGATCTCTGCCTAGTGTGTATATTTAATGTAGTGAGTGCTCCTATATAAATCAGTAGTTGTAACTGTTCCATAGTTGTATTTTCATTTATTTTGTTGTGTATGATTGTGTTGATAGTTGTTATTGTTGTTTCGACTTGTGGGTTATTTGGTGGTCTATGCAAGAATGGTCTAATATCTATATTTGTGTCTTTGTATTCTATATATTTCAGCTGAAATTTTTCTTATATATCTAACATGTGTGTCACTTCGTGTTCTATTTGTGCTTGTTCTGGTGTCTGTCTTAAGATTTTGTTTTCCTCTGATTGTTTAATTGATGCATGTTGTTCTTTGTTTGTTTGCTCTGGGATGTTTGAGTCTATTACTGTATTTTCTTCTTCTTCTGATTGCACATTATTTTGTTCCAGTATTTGTTGTACTTGTTGTTTGATGTTTTCTAATTCTGACTGGGGCATCCTGTTTTTTTTTTTTTTTATATAATAATAATAATAATTATTATTATTATTACATGGATCTGATCAGCCAGTCGTTGTTCTGTTAAAAATTTTAATTCTGGGTATCTGGTAATAAATGTTGTGTATACTTGTGATCTGTATCCAGTTGTGTTGGTTCCTAAGTTTGTTGCTTGGTAATAACAGAACATGAGGTGTCGGTTAACTTCATCTGACCATCTCATCCTCTGTCTTTGTTTTCCTTTTAGGGTGGTTGCAGGAAGCATATCCTGCAAAACACCTCTATTTTGATTTAAATCATTTTCCATATGGCTAGCAGTGTCGTTACCATTGTGGACGGGCATAGGGTTCAAGCGTCGTCCCTGACCATGACCGCGCTTGTCCGAGGCTTCATTAGTTCTGTCCTGAACCATCTAATCACACTAAAAGGGGGGGGGTTAGCCGCATTAGTGGTTTGTTCTTTTTGTCGCCTTTTACCACTGGCAGAACATACTGGAGGCCTGTTCTTTTCCCGGGCCTCCACGTGGTTTATTATTATTATTATTATTATTATTATTATTATTATTATTATTACCCTCACTATTTTGTACAATGGCATAATTTTCCAAAAGGCCACAAAGACTGGAGATAGTAATCATCCAATGTTGCTGTAGTCCTTAATTACTTTCAAGAGACGACATCATTTACTCAATCTTTTGTTGAATCATTATCAGCCGTTCACTACCAGTCATGATCTGACATCATACCCAATGGCTTCCTACCCTGTGATAGCAGGGGTAACACTGCTGTGCATCACCAAGACACTGGAAGAATGGGACTTCTCCACATCTCCACCACACTCAACAATGGTCATCTGTGGTGATACAGGCTCATAATTCATTGCTGAACACAATGCTGTGCCATTCATCACCAGTCCACGCTACCTGGCCACAGGACCGAGCAACAGTTAGTGTTATGGTGTTAATGGCAGCCTGCATACAGGATGATAATGTCCTTGTCTAGATGCAGCTAGTCTCCGGCCAAGGGTGTGGGAGGATACAAAATGTTGCAGGTAGTCTGTTACTTGTTCTTGGATGGCAGATACAGATGTGAAGGTGTTATGATGTGCTTGGTTCACAGTACCGTGATCCTCCCTTGTCTTGGTCTCAGCCAGAACCTTGATGACAGATTTACCTGCCCTCATCATTAACGCATTCTTCTAGTGATTCTACCTGTCAAGGATAATTGTTAATTGTGTCATTTACTTACGAACTGATGTGTGTATATGTATGATGTTACATTGACATTCATCCATGTCTTGTGGGTGCTTTACTTTTTTGCCAGACAGTGTGTTTTATAAGAAAGAATGCTGAATGTAATTTTGACATAAGTTTTATCACTGCTGTAATAAGTAAGCAAATGAGTGTCCTCTAGTGTCAGTTTGTCATTCCCCATTTTTTTCTTCCTTCCTTTCAGGTGGCAAATAAAGTTAAGCACTTTTTCCGATGTTATGCAATCAATAGACACAAGATGACTGTACTCACACCAGCATGCCATGCAGAAAGTTACAGTCCAGATGACAACCGTTTTGACCATCGACCATTTTTATACAATGTTAACTGGTCATGGCAGTTCATTGCTATTGATGAGCAGGTGGGTAACTTTCATGTACCAAAATACAAATAGCATTTAGAGAAGGTAATTGCCAGAGACCGGATTATATACATTTGCATATTTGGCTCCTTTTCACCGGTTATTGCCTATTTTAACTAAAAACTAGTGACTATGCATATTTTTGCTCTGTTTACAGTATTTAAAAATTTAGACTAGCTGTCTCTAGCTCACTCTAGTTTTGATGTCACACAGATTGACCACAACATAGAACTCTGTGCAATCGCTAACAGATACCACGGCCTAGTGAAATCATTACAGAAGAGGAACAGGAACAGGCAGACAGAGTCAATGCTCCTGCACCCACGCCCCCAGTTAGTCCCCTCCGCTGTCATACTGTACGCATCAGCAACTATTAAATTAAGCTATGCAAGCCTTTAGTCACACGTCCATTGTCCCAGTTTAGTTTTCTGTTTACTTGTACACAGTTGAATGTGTTTATGACGTGTAGTGTGCAACGTGTTGTGCGGCATGCCGCCCAAAAAAAAAGAAATGTCATTTCATGGATAGCTGACCATCCTGGAACACCTTTACATATGACGGAATTGTTTTATATTGTCGAGTTTGCGAGAAAAGTGTTTCATGCAAAAATAAGTTTCAAATAGACCAGCATGTCAAGATAAGTCCTCAAATTGCAGGAATGCAGAAGAAAGGACCACAACAACACCTTCTGAAGACTGCAAGTTGCAGTTGCAGGGAATTGTCCTGAGGTAACCAAAAAAGGTGGTTTAACATGGATCTATGTACTGCAAGCAGTATTCCTCTTCACAAACATACAAACCATATCCTCATGGCTTTCTGCACAAATATTGCTTAAATCAAAATACATCAGATGAATGGACATTGCGTTAAAATTACATACTGACAATTTACATAAATGTTCTGAAAGAAATACGAAATGAACTCAAGGACAGCATTATCTGGATTTCACTTGATGAAACTACAGACACTTGTGGCCATTACATTGCAAATTGAATTGTTGGTGCTTTAAAAGAAGAGCCTTCTTCTTCCTATTTAGCGACCTGCAAAGAACTTGAAAAAATAAATCATCCTACGATTACCCGATTTGTGAATGAGTGTATTAGAAAAATATTTCCAGAATCTTCTGCAGATCAAAGGGTGTTTGTGTTTATTTCAGATGCTGCTCCCTGTACAATCCAAGCAGGAAATGCCCTCAGAGTATTTTATCCCAATTTGATTCATGTGACATGCTTTGCTCATGGAGTACGTTGCCTTGCTGAAGTACAGTCCACATTCGTGAATGTAAATAAATTGATTTCATCCACAAAGTAAGTTTCTAAAGGTTCCTGCTTGCATCAAGACCTACAAAGAAAAACTACCAAACCTGCCTTTACATCACGAACTAGTGGTAACTTGTTGGGGTACATGGATCGAAGTTGTGTTGTTTTACAATGAACATTTCGAGGCCATTAGAGCGGTAGTAAATGACTTGGATAGTGCAGGGGCTTTGGCAGTTTGCCATGCAAGGAAGCTTTTAATGATTCCAGTATTAAAAAAGACATTGCTGTGATTAGCACTCATTTTTCCCTTATACGTGCAGATATTAAAAAGCTTGAAACTCAAGGTTTGGCTTTGAATGAATCTATTCAGTTAATGAATAAAATTATTCTAGTGAGCTCCTCATTACTGGAGGTATTCCCAAGAAAACTTGAAGAAAAGTTTGAAAACATATTAAACAATAACCCTGGCGTTTGAACCCTTGTGCCAAATTGGTAGTTCTATTAATGGGATGGGTGATCTTTTGCCAGAAACAATAAGTGCCAACATAGCACCCAAATTCAAATACTGCCCAGTTACGTCAGATGATGTAGAATCGTCCTTTTCTGCAAAAAAAAAAAAAAAAAAGTTTTGAGTGGTTGAAGACACAATCTTACTACCGAATGCTTGGATCAATACTTGGTTGTTTATGTTTACAATGGCAGAAAAATGTAATATAAGCTGTAAATGATGCTCTGGTCCAATAGTGTTAGTTAAAAGTTAATGCTGTTCAAAAAAATTCATGATTGTGTTTTGTTTTTTTAAATAAAATATTAGAGTTTTTAAGCATGCCCCTGTGTGTGCGAAATACCTCAAAGTTGGTCCTGTACATATCAATTGTTTGACCCCCAGGGGGTCCACAACTCTTTTTGTGGGTACATGCATGGCGAGCATGGGACCCCGAGCTAGTGCGGCTCTCTTTCCTTTCCAGTCTGCATACCTTACTTTTCCACATCCTTCCCCATCCCACCTCCTCCCCCCCCCCCTCCAGCACGTCTTCCCTTCCCCTTCCCCCCCCTCCCCCCTCCCTGGGAGAATGTTCCAGAGACGGATGCTTGTAACTGTAAGACAGTCTCTCTTCTTCGCTTTCTGTGCTGGAAAGTATCTGTCCTTCCTTTGTCCTCCTCTTTTCCTTGCCTCTTCTCTTTACCCTCTTCTCTGATGCAGCGTTTGAGACATCTCTTCTTTTCTTTCCTTTCCTTTCCTTTTCTTTGCTCCTCCCGTCTTCCCCGAATGTGCCGATTGGTCCCTCCGTCCGTTTCTCGGGAGGTGTGACCTGAGATGTGAACAATCACCTAAGGCGGGAGTGCCCTCAGAGAGGGCCCCACAAGGAAGGAGCGTGCCATCTGAGATGCCGGTAATCATGGGGAATACTTCCGCAATGTTTTCCTCTACATCTACAATGTCTGCTCACAAGCGAAAGTTAAATGAGTCTCAGCCATGGACAGTTCTTCCATCAGTGCCACAGTTCCTTGTTTCTCGGTCGGACGAAGGTCAAGACTTCTCCACAGTCAACCCTTTCATTATCCAGAAGGGTGTCGACGCAATTGCAGGCCCTGTAAAGTCTTATTCCTGATTACAAAATGGCACCTTGTTGTTAGAAACAGTCAGTGCCCTCCAGGCACGAAAATTGCTGCGAACGTCACTGCTACGCACTTTTCCTGTCCGGGTGGAAGCGCACTGCACTTTAAATTCATCATGTGGGGTGGTTTATACACGCTCCCTCGACGGATTGTCCGACGAGGAAATTAAAAACTACCTGTCTGACCAGGGTGTAACAGCTGTTCATAGAGTCGTGAAAAGAGTTGACAAGGACTTGCTTCCAACTCATACTATCTTCTTCACATTTGACAGAGTTCAACTACCATCGAACATTGAAGTGGGCTGTGAGATAATTTCAGTTCGCCCTTACATCCCCAACACTACACGTTGCTATCAGTGTCAGTGGTTCAATCATACCAGCCAGTCGTGTTCCAATCCGGCCAAATGCGATGTGTGGCAAGGATACCCATGAGGGTGCTTGTCCATCTCCATCCCCTCGCTGCATCAACTGTATGGGTGACCACACTGCTTCCTCTAGAGATTGCCCCATTTCCCATTTGCTGCTCATAAGTTATTCGCCAGTCGAAAGCCCACTGTGCCTCCGGCAGGTACATATAGTACTGTCCTTGGATCTCCTTGGCCTACTAAGGAGGCAGCCACGCAGACTTGTGATCTCACCTTTAGTGCCACGGTCGTCAGATCGGCCAGCCCAAAGATAGCCCGTTCAACCTCCCCACTATCACCTGCTTACTCTACGGCTCACCCATCATCAGCTTCTGCTAAACCACGATCCCCAGAATCAGACACCCTGACTGCCAAAAAGGAGCCTACTTGCGAAGATTTTTTACATACCTCAACAACACAACCATTGATTCCTCCCTCATCTCAACGTCCTGTTTCCAGTCAGGCTGATAAGAAACCAAGTTCCTCTCCTCCTGCGCCACGGCATGTCTCATCTACAGTGCTACCTGGTGGTAACCGCCCTCGGCCGTCTCCCGTGTCACCAAGACTCACTGCTGGCGGCCGATCTACTGGCTGATTGCTGGTGGCAGGAGCTGCCCCCGAACAACCTATGGATCAGGATCTTCTGCCTTTGGCCGGATGCCATTCCCCGCTGTTGGCTGCCAGCTCTCAGCAGTCGTTGAGTTGAAAGCAACTGTGGTGAGATTCTTCCCTTTGCTGTCCACCCTATGTCAATGACCCATTGGAATATTTGCAGTGTTAGAGCCAATCGGGATGAATTGTTGATCCTCTTACGATCCTACTCGCCAGTCATCTTCTGTCTTCAGGAAACAAGGCTGTGTCCCCATGATCGCTTTGTTTTCCCTCATTTTCAGTCAATCTGGTTTGATCTCCACTCTGTTGATGGCACTCTAGCTCGTGGGGGACTTATGATTCTTCTCCATGATACTGTCCATTATCACGCAATCCCCTTAAACAGTTCATTCCAAGCTATTGCTGTCCATCTTTCCCTTTCTGGATACACCTTCTCTCTTTGTACCATATACATTCCATCATCCACACCAATGGCAAGAGATGATCTCCTTGGTCAGCTCCCGCCCCCCTATTTGCGGGTTGGGGACTTCCATGCCCACCACCTGCTTTGGGGATCTCCGCGTCCTTGTCAGCGAGGTTCCCTATTGATTGACGTCTTCCACCAAATGGATCTTCTTTGCCTCAAAACTGGAGAACCTACATTTTTGTCTGCCTCCACGATGAATTTCTCTCATTTGGACCTTTTGGTCGGTACTGTTCAGCTAGCTTGGCACTTTGAATGGTTCACTCTTGCTGATACACACTCAAATGACCATTTTCCATGTTTCCTTAGATTGCAGCCACAACTGCCATCTATGCGCCCGAGATTCTGGAAGTTTGCCCATGCTGATTGGACACTTTTTTCGTCTTTAGCGACATTCGATGACCGTCACTTTCCTATCGTCGACGATCGGTGCACTCTCGTTACAGAAGTTATTCTTACAGCCGCAGAATGTTCAATACCTTGTACCTCCGATTTGCCCCGGCACACCCCAGTTCCTTGGTGGAACGAGGCGTGCCGTGACGCGATACGTGAGCAGCGACGTGCTCTCCACATTTTCTGCCACCATCCTACTTTGGCCAACTGTATCCGCTATAAGCAGTTACGTGCGCGATGCCGTCGCATCATCCGCGATAGGAAGAAGGCAAGCTGGGACTTCTTTACTAGCTCTTTTAACACCTTCCTTCACTCCCTCCTCAGAAGTTTGGAGTCACATTCGACGGTCATCTGGTGCGCCTAGTTTCTCCCCGATCTCTGGGCTCATTGTCGCACATGATACCTTAGTGGACCCCGTCACAATTTCTAACTCATTGGGTCAACAATTTGCTGAGATTTCAAGATCTTCAAATTACCCGCCAGCCTTTCTCCCAAAGAAACGTGCAGTGAAACTGCAACCTCTTGCTTTCTCCTTTCCCAATAGCGAAAGCTATAATACTGTTTTATTCATATGGGAACTCCAACACGCACTCTCTTCTTCTCACTCTTCCGCCCCAGGACCGGATGATGTACACGTCCAAATGTTGCTGCATTTATCATACCATAGTCTGCGTTACCTCCTTCGCCTTTATAATCGAATTTGGATCTACAGTGCTTTTCCCTGAAGATGGCGGGAAGCTATCGTCATTCTTGTTCTGAAGCCTGGAAAGGACAAACGTCTCCCCTTTAGCTATTGCCCCATTTCTCTTAAGAGTCGTGTATGTAAGGTTTTGGAGCATATGGTGAATTGCCGTTTAACCTGGTGGCTGGAGTCCCGAAGCCTTTTAACACCTGCCAAATGCGGTTTCCGAAAGCGTCGCTCTGCAGTTGACCACCTTATTGCTCTCTCCACTTACATCATGAACAATTTTCTCAGGAAACGCGTAACGGTAGCAATATGTTTTGATCTGGAGAGAGCATACGATACCTGTTGGAGGACAGGCATCCTGCGCACACTGTTCTCTTGGGGCTTTAGAGGTCGGCTGCCCCTTTTTATTCATGAATTTATGGCAGAGTGCTCATTTAAAGTGCGGGTGAACACTACTCTCTCCCGTACTTTCTCCCAAGAAAACGGGGTACCCCAGGGCTACATGCTAAGTGTAGTACTGTTTACCATTGCCATAAATCCAATTATGGATTGTCTCCTTCCTGATGTCTTGGGCTCCCTCTTTGTGGACGATTTTGCGATCTATTACAGCCCTCAACGGACCAGCCTTCTTGAACAATGTCTTCAACGTCGTCTCAATCGCCTCCTCTCTTGGAGCATCGAAACCGGCTTCCGCTTTTCTCCCAGTAAGACCGTTTGTGTCAATTTTTGGTGTTGTACGGAGTTTCTTCCGCCTTCTCTACATCTAGGCCCTGTCGACCTTCCGTTCGTGGACCTCGCTAAATTTTTGGGACTTATGTTTGACAGAAAACTGTGCTGATCCTCCCACGTTTCCCATCTTTCAGCTCACTGCCTGCTATCCGTCAACGCCCTCCGTGTTCTGAATAGTACCTCGTGGGGGGCAGACCGAGTGGTCCTTCTCCGCCTATATCGCGCCTTAGTGCGCTCGACATTGGACTATGGAAGCATAGTTTACTCCTCTGCTTGGCCGTCTATTCTTCGGCGTCTCGACTCTGTCCACTACCGTGCATTGCATTTAGCGTCTGGAGCTTTTTACACCAGCCCTGTGGACAACCATTATGCTGAGACCACTTACCCTCCACTGTCCAATTGGCGAGCTGTCCTTCTGAGTCATTAAGCTAGCCATTTGTCTTCCGTGTCTGCTAATCTGGCCCATGACCTTTTTTTCAACGCCTCCTCGGATTTAGGACATGCAGGCCGCCCTTCCTCTCTGCTACCACCAGGAGTCCACTTCCATCAACTGCTACGTTCTGTTTCCTTCCACTTTCCTAAAACTGTCTTGACAACTGGGGGTACAGCACCACCTTGGCTCCGTCCCCAGACCTGCCTGCTCCGTGACATTTGTCAGCTTCCCAAGGATGGTACCCCTTCTCTCGTTTATTGTCGGGCATTCGCTGCTCTATGCTCACAAATGAAGGATGCCACATTTATTTACCCTGATGGCTCAAAAACATCATTTGGTGTTGGGAGTGCCTATATTGTTGGCTACACCCCTAATCGATTTCGGCTTCCCGACCAGTGTTCAGTTTTTACTGCGGAGCTTTACACTGTTCTCCAGGCTGTCCAATACATCCGTTGCCATCAGCAAATACAGTGTATTATATGCTCAGATTCGCTCAGCTGTCTCCTCAGTCTCCAAGCTCTCTACTCTGTCCACCCCCTGGTCCACCGGACTGAGGACTGCCTCCACTTGCTCGGTGTCTCTGTGGCATTCCTGGATCCCAGGACACTTTGGTATTCGGGGAAATGAGGTGGCCAATATAGCGGCCAAGGCTGCAGTCTCTCTTCGTTAACCTGCTGTTCGCATGGGTCCCTTCGCCGATCTACAGTGTGTTTTTATGTCGTCGTGTTGCTCTTTCATGGCATGCACATTGGTCTACACTTCCCAATAATAAATTTTGGGACATGAACGCTCTTCCCTGTGCTTGGACCTCTTCCTCCCGAATTCGTCGTGGGGAGGAGGTAATCTTAACTAGACTCTGTATAGAGCACTGTCATTTAGCCATCGACATCTTTTAAGTGGTGATCGTCCCCCACTTGTCCCTATTGCTCTCAACTGTGGATGATGAGACACCTTTTACTTGACAACAGCAAAGAAGGAACAATTCTTGAAATATGGTATGTGTTCCCTTTTGCAAATTTTTAGAAAATAATCCCAGAAAGGCCCCCTTCCTAACCTCCACCAGAAAGTATTCAATAAATGATATCAGCGTTCTAAATATACTGATTTTTCGCTTGGCTCGTGCTCTTCTTGTAATTGATATACACTGGTTCGACTTCGAGATTAAATACACGCAGTAACTACCATGTTTTTTTATTATTTGATTTTGCATATTTTGATGATTTTCATGCAGTTTTTAAAAGCATTTTTCATGCATAATTGCATGCTTATTTTAGAGTTTTTATAATGTATGTGATCTGGTCTCTAGTTATGACAGTAGTGTGACCCAATTAATGACTTTGTGAATGCTTCACTGTATCCATCTACAGGAATGTTCTCTCATTCCAAATACAGAACTTTGACTAACATTCATTACTTTCTGTCACTTGACTGAGTCAGAATCCAAACTTTATTTAGAAGAATGAAATTTATTATGTGTTGAAATTGTATTATTTTAGTGATTACATTGGTTATTTGATGTTGAATAAATATTATTATTATTATTAGTAGTAGTAGTAGTAGTAGTAGTGTCTTAGGCAGCCAAACTCCACTTTTCCATTGATGAGTGACAGGAAGTACACACTGAGATTGAGAGATTCATCACAAGGTTTATCATTTCATGGCACACAATCGTTTCATAATATAGGTGGGTGGAGAGGAAGGGGTGTTGGGCTACTAGGATAGAAGACCAGAAAGAAAACATGTTTGTGCAATAGTCCTGCCTTCACACAAAATTAATGCAGGGTGGTGCATGAAAAACTGGCAATGACTACAGACTGCTCGCCAATTATGCATGAATTGTACTTTTACAAGTAAACGGTCATTAGATGGCCAATAGTGCTGAACAAAGGTTCTTACTTAAATAATATACTGCATTAGTAGACCCTTGAGTACTTTAGATTCAAGAAGTTGCTACAGTGGATCACGATGAATGTTGACAAACAATGATATGACAAGCTGTCTGTAAATCTCTTTTTCAGTAAGACTCTGCATTACAAAAACATGCTAAAGTAAGCCATGACAAGAATGTTCGGGCAATATACAGATTGTGTAATTTGCCTCCACCAAATATTAGCGTATGATGAGTTATCAAAAAACTATACATTTTAACTATACATTTATTCATTTCTTTGATTTTAGGCTGCGGAATAGATGCAAAAAAGTGGATATTATGGGTATGTATCTAGGAAGGAACAGTGAACAACTGACATTGAATGGAAGTGGGATGTAATTTTTTTCATAGAAAAATTGCGTTGAAAACTACACAGACACATGTAATTTTCTATGAAAAAAGCAGTTACTACATCTCTGATTTTGCCATTTGCAGTATCAATTTACAAAGGAGCCTCAGATTCAGAAAGTAGTTTTGAATAATTCCTGCAGTCAGTGTTTTATTGCCCAAGTCGAATCTTGAGTGACAAGTCATAGTGTACGCATCTGTTTAAGGGTTTGGGTATTCTGACTACTGCTTTGCAGTATATCTATTCGCTCATGAAGTTTGTTGTAAATAATCAACTGCATTTCAAAAGTAACTATGAAATACACAATTACAATACCAGAAGGAAAAATGGCATTCATTACCCCACATTAAGGTTGTCTTTAGCACAAAAAGGGGTGCACAGTGTTGAAACTAAAATTTTTGGTCACTTTCACAGTGATATAAAATGTCTTAACAGACAGCAAAGTAAATTAAAAAAAAGGAAAACTGAAAAAATTTCACCTTGACAACTCCTCTGATTCTGTAGAAAATTGCTATTATTATAATGTGTAAAAGATGGTGGGGTAGGAATTGCCAACTCGCATCTGTCTATTTAATAATAATAAAGCAAAACAACTTATAAATCTTCTGCCTGTAGCCATATTTACAAATTAATTTGGGATGTCTATAAAATTCCTTGTACCACAATATTACGATGTCTTGTGCAATTGGTCTATCTAACAACTGTTTAACTGACTGTCATCACTGGTGTGCTTCAGAAATATACAGTATAGAGTGAAACCACTTGGGTTCCTCAGTGCCTGGTAGCAACCTGAATGTAAGACACCCATCACAGATAGCAGGATTAGGTGATAATGACTTGGTGCTTAAGGCAGCATGTAGTGGAGTTGACTGCAGCAGTCAAAGGTTTTGTGATGGTCTTGTTGAAAGGAACAAAAGCTATAATCAGAGTGTGGTATGAAATTCTGTGTTTGTGCCTTGATGCTGAAAATGTGTTTAGCAGTACCCAATTTGTGAATTGAATTGGTCAAAAATAACCACCCATAGTATTGAGCAGAAACTCTTGTTCTCTCCACCTTCATGTCTGCTGATCTACACTGTATCTTGGTACAAGTGCTTACAGAGAGGGGGGTTGCTTTCTTTCACCATATAAATAGGATTAAATCTCCAGTTTATTGAAAGTTTGTCAAAAGATGTTTGTTTTCACTGTCATCAGAATATAACAAAATTCAAGTTCGTACTGATAAAAACATGAACTTTTCATTATTGCAATAGTCAGCTGAGAAAGTGAGTAGTTGCAAGACTTCCTCATCTCTAGGTTGTGGATGTGGTTCAGCCATTTCTTTCCCAAATTCTTTCACTCGGTAGTACTGCACCAGCAAGGTATGCATGAAAGCTTCTGTGTCTAGTTATTTGTCATATTAATCACAAGTAAGTGTGATTAACTCATTCAAACCCATTGTTTGGCAGTTTTTTAGTATTGTTTGGTGGTCTAGGGCCATTGTTAAGTTGGATTAACTGCATAAGTAGATGGTATTCAAAGAATAGATGCACGATTTCACTGATTCAGTGTGAGAACATCACAGAAGACCTTAATAAAACTCATTGGAGGTTGCTGCAAGAGATCACAGTGCAGTCAGTCAGAACTTCCACAAACATATATCTTTCATAATGAACATGACTGTGCACTTCAGACCTCGGAGGTATACTCAGAATCTGTCTTGCTGCTTACCATTTGAAATTATAAAAGAGAGGGGAGAAATTAATTCTGGTAACTCATGTGCTCTCCACTGCAAACCATACACTGTATATGCTGGACAAGAGTTCTATCAGATTAATCCTATCTGTCTTGCAGTAATAGCTCAGTTGGTAAGAACAGTAAAAGGCAAGGTTCTGATTTAGTTAGTCTAACATACAGTTGTTTTTTATATTTGTAAATTTCATGTATCAAAAGAATCATAAAAATGTTTCAGCTCGTGACTCTGAAGGCCTCAACAGATGATTCTTGGGAGCACAGCAAGGGTAAACTGGTTTCAGATAGCACTTCAAGAACACTTACAGAAGAAGGTGCTAGTAAGGGAACATCTCCAAAGGTGTCCAACAGGTCAAGAGCTTCTGGGCTAAATAAAATGATGTCAGGTATGTTTATCAGCTGTTCATCTTTGCTACAGTTAAACTAGAATACATTTGTTAACCTGAACTAAAAGGTGCCAATTTAATTTCAGTGTGACACAAGATGTACTCTAAATCTTGCTCATCCAGTGAATGCTAGTTTTAAGCTCTCTAAACAGCTAGAACAACTTAATGTTGGACTTGTGTGACTGTAATTCATTCAGTATCCATTTGAATCTGAGTACTGTATTAAATTTCGGTCTTCCTCTACTATGTCAATGTCAAAAGCACACTCAGATCCAAATCTGATGAGGTAACATGCAGTGCTGAAAGTACATTTTTCGTACACCAAGATCTAGCCAGAACAGAGCTCAGTCCTGGTCATTTCTGCTATTTATTCTGACATTGAATTTTCCAGAATATACAAACATTACGAACATAAGATATTTCAAGAACTTCCCAGAAATGATAAATACTTAATAACAGATAATTTCTGGTGGTTTTGCACACATCATGCCAGCCAACTACGCTAACCCCTATACTATACTGCGTGCACCAGAGCTTGTGACATTGCTCCCTCTCCTGGAGATACAGCAACCTCCCATTTCAGAAGTTCTCATTGGAGCAGACTGCAGCACCCTGGGTCTAGATCTTGTCAGTGGTCCTCTTTATGGCAGTACTGGTGGAGTCTCATGTTCGAGTCGTGTTGTTATGTCACCTTCAGTGGTCCTCTGTATGGCAGTACTGGTGGGATTCACTTGTTCTAGTTGTGCTGTTAAGTCACCTTCACTATGAGTGTCAGAAGTAGCCCTTCCTGTCAAAGCTTCATAATTGTTGAGTGGGCCTTCAGTTTCCTTGAACCTCCCATTGTCGATCTGCGCCTCAGGACTGTAGTAGGGATGCATATAGAGGATGTCTCCACTTTTCTCTTCTTGATGAAGGGTCATAATCCTAGCCTTCATAATTGATGACAAAGGATACAGTGCAGCCCAAAGTAGTGCTTTAATAACTTTCGGCATAGTCTCACTTTTTATATAGGTGTAAAAATCTTTACGACATCTCCTGGTCTGTTTCTTGGTGTGATAATGCTCTTGGTCTCCCTCCTGCGTCCTTAAGCAAGCAGGCTGTCTTGCTTCTAAAGTCCTGATGATAAGGTGTTTCACATAGTAATACTGACTATTGCCTGATTGAAATGGGAAGAGTGTATCCCTTGCCATTTTACCTTCATGACCGTGGAGCAGAAAGAATGGTGTGAAGCCTGTAGTGGCTTCTTGTGTTGTATTTGAATGTTGTGACTAGCAGTATTGTATCCCAATCTGTTTGACATCGACGGACATTGAGAGCACGTCAGCCATTATCTTAGTAAAGCAATATGTGAAGCCACTTCTGTATTTGTGGTAGGCGGTTGTTGTTATGTGGGATATGTCACAGTGTGGAATTACCTCTTAACACTCTGGACTGGAAAAGTTTTCCACAGTCAGAGATCATCACATGGGATGTTCTGTTGCACTTCGAACTGATGTCTTCTACAAGGAACTTCGCAGTTTCCAGAACTTCAGCAATCAGCAAAATTTTGATGATAGCATAGTGTGTGAGGTACTCAGTGCAGACTGTTATCTATCAATTCCTGTTTGTCAACTTTGTAAACCTACCCAAGAAGTTAATTCCAACCCAGTGGAAGTGCGCTTCTGCAGGCACAATTGGCACCAGATGCCCTGGGGATAACTATGGCATGTGCATCTATCTTTTCAGCTGCATTGTCATTTAATGCAGCAATGACCAAGATTCCATCCCTGCTGCTGTGTTTCACCAAAGAATTCCTTGTGTTTGCATCAATTTTTGTATATCACTTTGATGTCATATTCCTGAAGTCTCAGTGCCCATCTCACCAGTTGACCTAATGGATCCTTCAGTCAAGTTAGCCAGCATAGAGAATGGTGGTCTGTCACGCTATGAATAGTTCGCCAAATAAATACAGCTGGAATATATTGATAGCCCAAACAATTGCAAGGCTCTGTTTCTCAGTTGGAGAGGAATTACTCTCCGAGTTGTAAACATAAGCTATCACTTTCTCAGCACCTTTCTGAATTTGTGCCAGAGCTGCACCTATTCCATAACAGTTTGCATCAGTGTGAAGTTTTGTTTTGTCATTCTCATAATACAGTACTAGGACTGGAGATGGTGATAGTGCCTCCGTAAGGACATGTAAAGATTTTTCTTGAACTTCATTGCTGAAAATTTGGCATTTCCCTGCAGTAGTTCTTGCAAGGGATGTACCTTGATACAGAAGTCCTTTATGAGTCAGGGGTAATATACGTACATTCTGAGAACTTCTCACATCAACATGCATATGCCAAGTAGACAGGAGATCGGTGACTGCTCTTATTTTCTCTGGTTTGGGGTGGATTCCATTGCTGTTAACTAAGTACCCCAAGATCTTTATTTCTCAGGCAATGATAAACATTTTTCTGCATTCAGGTGGAGACCCAAAAGCTGAACACATTTCATCATGGTTGTCAGGTAGCTTAGATGCTCTTCAAATGTCTTTGAAAGAATGAGAATGTCATCCAGATAGCAAATATACATTGTCCATTTAAGTTTTGAAGCACATTGTCCCTCACATGTTCTAAGGTGGCTGGAGCATCACACAGTCCAAACAGCATGACTTTGAACTCACAGAGGCCATCAGGAGTTAGATGGTGGTCTTTTTCCCGGTGAGCCTCGTCAATCATGATTTTCCAGTAGCCCTTCTGCATGTTCGTTATTGAGAAGTACTTTGCTCTTTTCAAGCAGGCTGAGGTTTCATTAGTGTACAGCAATGAGTAGACATCTTTGTAGTTTTGTTCAGTCATAGATAGTCGACTGAGAAATGCAGTGTACTGTTTTCTTCAAAATAACCACAGGAGGGAACGAACGAGTAGCATTCAGCCAGTGACAGCCTATACGAACCTTGGCTAGTTGATGAATGATCCCCAGTCTTGATACAATGATTAATCACTGGCCACTTGCTCTTTATTTTCTCCTCTCCAGATTTGTAAGCATCCAATAACTGACACAGAATGGCTATCACTTGTCGAGGTCATTACTCAGTTAGGCCAAATCCTTTTGACAGTTCCATAGCAGCTTCCCCCCTTTCATTATCTGTAGTTGTAACAGAACACTATTCTTTGTCGCTGGCACTAAGCTGACCTTCCTGGATTGGCTCAGTTGTCCCTACGCACTTACCTTTAGGGATGAGTTCTGGCTGCTTATGACAGTTAATGATCTATAATTGTGGGTAATCATCCTCAGTGTGTTCTTCATCATTATTTCATCATCATTGACTCGCAAGTCGCCGAAGTGGCGTCAACTGAAAAGGACTTGCAATACGGCAGCCGAACTTCCCCGCATGGGGCCTCCCGGCCAACAATGCCATACAATCGTTTCATTTTTTTCATCCTCAGTGCTTATGATTGTCACTGGCATGTAGATTTCTTTTGTGAGTTATAGCTACTTTTTGCTGTTGACAAAAGCCTCATAGTTTAAATGAGCATCTTAAATGGTGAGTGGAACTCATCTCCTTGCTGATGGCAGTAACGTCTTCAAAGACAAGCAACTGCCCGGAGGAGTCTGTTTTCCTTGTTGGTAGAATTCATCAATCTGAAGTTGTGTTCTTCCACACACCATGGCTGCTTGTGATGCATGCAACAAGTTCCATCTGACACTAACATGACTGCATTCTGTTAAAACAACAAATTTGAAGGGCTGTGTTCTGTCATTGATAGTTATTATTGCAATACATGTTCCTGTCAGCTGAACATATTTCTGCTTTGTGATTTTCAACGCAATTTGTTTTGGATCATGTAGCATAAATCATCTTTAGTCAACTAGCAGCTACACAGGTTGGCCATGGCTGATGATGATAGAGAGATTTCCTGACAACTTGGTGGCTATTGAGCATGGAGGACTTTGATCTTGGCAGTCTCGCCTCTATAGATTGTTACCTCACTTAGTTTTCCTCAAGTCAACAGCTAGGTGAGTGGCTACTACATCGTATGACAGCAGAAAATGGCTGCAGCATGATATTGTCCAGGGTATGAATATTGACTTCATCCCACAGGTCGACTATAATCATCTTCAGTTGACTTGAAAGATAGTTGTTGTTTGATGGCATGGTAGTCGTCAAAAACTGGCCTTCTTCCTGTGCAGAAACATGCAACATGTTTCTTTGGCCTCCCAGATTGTCTGCTCTTCTACATGGCATTATATTTGGTACAGGAGTTGATTGTGTACCATCAGTCCTGAATTGTCATGCAGCATAAGTCTGAGTTGGCCAATATATTCTTCCTGCAGCATTTGTCTGGTTGCAGAGGTTGGTGTGTCAGTACACATCTTCTTCAACATTCTATATTACCTCCTGATGTATCAGATAGTATTGCATGCCTGCTATCTCTTGCTTACTTTATCCTACAGCACTGTTTGCATAAAATGTGTGTCTCTTCTCTCACTGCCTACTGTATGAGAGAGGCGATGTTGTGATGGTCTTTCACAGCTGCCTTGGGGACCACATTCAGGAGTCAGACATACTTCTTTCCCCCGATTCTTTCTCTGTTGCATTTCCTCAATGCTTCATCACCACTTGAATTCCTCCGTTGATTTGAAGAAGAACGTAGTGTGTCTTGTGAGACTCTTTTCTTCAAGTGTAAGATTTTATCAACTTTGGTCATATTTGGATTCACAATGTGGCATAGGGCCAAAACATTCTGTATGTAGGACTGTCATTTCCACATGACGTTACACCCTGTTCTTCAGTTGATCTTCTGCCAAGTGGACTTGCTGGTGTTCTGCAGTTGATCTTCTGCCAAGTGGACTTGCTGCTGATTGTTGCCAAACTTTTTCTTCAGTGCAGGCTGCAATTTATCCCAACTATCCAGCTTCTCTTTGTTGTTTTCGTACCACTGTTGGGCTGTGCCATCCAAGTAAAAGTACACATTTACCAAACATTTCAAGTCATCCCATCTGTTGTTTATAGTTTGTAGATTGAATCTTTTCATCCACGTTGTTGAATCTTGATCTGTGTCTCCAGAAGACACTGATGGATGCCTGATGCACAGTTGGCTTAGTGCTGGCTTTGAATCCATTGGACTCCTGAAAATACGGACCTTGAGAATGAGTTACTGCTTGTATTCTAATTCCTATCCATGTGAGTAACAGTTTTCATATTACCTAATTAAAGCCAGGGTGATGTGGATGTTTTGAAGTGCTAAACATCTACTCCAAGAATGTCACATCAAAACCACAAGTCCAAATCTGGAAGCAGGGTTGTCAATGAAATACAACCCTTACTGTTTGAATGACAATGTACTGCCAGTACAGTACTGAACTCCTGGACAAAGGGTGCCACTGTTTATACAGATATCGAGTATTCCTGAACATATAAACATAAGATACTTCGAATAGGCGATCTGCAATATGCCATCTGGTGATAGATACCACTTAACCACACTGCATTCAACACTTCGCACAGCACAATTTTTACTCCCCACAGTCCCTTTCATTGCCAATTTGACTATTCCTCGATGCTTCAAGGTGTGTGTGTGCGCGTGTGCGTGTGCGCGTGCACGTGCGTGTGCGTGTGCATGTTCACATTTGGAACACTGTACAGCTGGAGTTCTGCTTTGCATGGCATGTAGTCTTCAGAAGGTTTCTGATGGTATTTAGTACCAGATGTCTATGGATAGGTAATACAATTACTGTAAATTATATGCTGGGGGTTTGAGAGCATGGAGCTGACACACAATAGTGTTCAGATGTGTTCCATCATGTTCAGTGCAGGTGCACTAGGTGCCCAATGCATCAATGTGAGCTCACTGTCATGCTCCTCAAACCATCTTAGAACGATTCTGGGCTGGTGACACAGACAGTGTCATTCTGGAAGATGCCGTCACCTTCGGGAAAGGCTTTAAGCATGAAGGGATGAAAGAGGTCTGCTTATATGCTTTCCTTACCCCCTTACATGCCCACATCGCTGTCAGATGGATAGCGGTGATAATGTATGTGTGTGTTATGTATGTGCTGCTGCAGATGAGCACGTGCTTTATTACTAGGCTTTCAGTAAAATAGGGCGAAAAAACAACATACATTATTGAGCAGCAGTGTGTATTTGCAAGCTGCATAGCATCCATATACAAAACAAAATTGTTGGTATGTACAGGGTGACCATAATTAAAGTGCCAGTTTCAAAACACTGTAGAAAGAGAACCACTGCTCAGAAATATGTCAAATTTGAATACCATATTAGTGATGCAGGGGGAAGAGCTGTGGTATGAAAAAATTTAATGAAACTTTAGCTATAGATGGCACTGTAAGTGTCTTAATGTCAATTGGGTTGGCTACAAATGACAGATGAATTGCAATACAATGGCTATGGCTTGTCTAAAAAGTTTGTTTCATGCATTCTTACCTTTGTTATTTACCGAGTTTCTGTATTTTGATAATACAAGGACAAATAAATAAAAAGAAATTTTTACATTAATTTTTATCTTCACTGCCTTTTTGTTTAGTTAGCCTCTCATCTGTGGTATGACTATTATAAATCATTATAGTCATCATCCTAACAGGACAGGTGCAAAATTTACATCTTTGTTGTGCCAAATATTTTTCTTTCCGGGGTTGTGGTTATGTTATGACCTGAGAACACAACTCTCTCTCTCTCTCTCTCTCTCTCTCTCTCTCTCTCTCTCTCTTTCTCTCTCTCTCTGAATAAATAGTGGATTTCACTTCTGTACTGATGTGAGAATGTTATGTCTCTTGCTCCCAACCATATTGTCTGCCTGCCACTACCTCATTGGATGTGTAGGACTGGCAGCTGACCCCCCCCCCTATCATTCCCGTCACACCTCCCGATGAGTGTCTACAACATTGCTGCATGAAACACTAAATACACCAATAGCTCCAGTCTAAATTTTTACCATTTCCTGCAGAAATGTATGCTATTGATGAGTATTTGTTCAATTTTAAAGTTGGTTCAGTTCAAAGTACAAATTGATTCAGGCAAATTGCAGTTCAAATATGGTAGACATTCATAAAAAGCCAACATACAAGGTGTAGTTTACTATGGTTGGCAGGACGGCAGAATTTGCTGGCTGCACAGCACCCTCCCTCCGCATACTCACTATAATTCAGTTTCTCAGCCAAGCTGGTGTCGCTGTTTCCCCTCCAACCATTCCATAGAGCTGTGCTCCAGCAGCATGTATCTACAATGGAGCAGGACAAATGTAACAACGGCAACAAATATGTAAATAAAATATCACAATCACAATTCACTACAATTCTCAAACTTTCGCTCATCCCACAATCTAATGAAGCTGTCTGTAGTATCTCCGCAGTGTGTCTTTCCACCATAGTTAATTCTCGTGGTAACTATTGCTGTCAGTGTAATGAGATTTTTATTTTCTAGACAATTAATTCTGGATTAATTTTCTTCTTTCTTGTTTCATCTGAATGTCACAATCTTGTACTAATGCTGGTAACGTTTTTCCCTGGTATTCCAGGATGTGAACAGTAATTGTATTTCCTTGTGCAATCCACTTGGTAAATCGTTACAGTTGCGCAGAACCAAATAACATATTGACTGGGGTTCAGAATTAAGTAATGGATTTTGAGGGACAACATTTTCACCTTTGAATGTTACCTCTATTTAAAAAGTCGCATAAATATATGTATACTGTATCTACCCATCAGTGAGAACTTTTATTAAAAACCTGTTCATATACAACAAAAATCTGTGAGTTGATCGATTTAATGCCATTTCCTCCTTTGTTTCACAAAATTGTCAATTTTAAAACAGATCATTAGATTGTTGTATTGGCTAAGTCATAGTTTCTCGACTAGTGCTGTGAGTCAAGTGTCACATGATTGTTCGAGCAAGATGGATATTGTATCAAGCACTTTGGTGTATCAGGAATCTTGATCCTATTCTAATGCAGGTATTTTTTTCTAAGCCCTAAATTTGTACAAATCATCAGTGGCCAAAGTCCCGTCTGAAAATGTAAGATGACCCCTATAATCATTCATTAAACAATGTAAAAATGTTAATCTCAGCAGCAATAGTGTAATCTGTGAATATGAGAGAGCCCTATATTTGTTGAATGACTAAATTGGGGAAAAAACCTCATCTTACAATTGGATAAATATGGTAATTGTCCTGTGGCCAAAAACAACATAAAAAGCAAAATGACATTGGTTTCTAATTTTTGGATAACTGGCACAAGAGGTGTTTGTTATGCTGTCCACCTTTTTTGCCACCAGGTTGAAACTGAGAAACCACATATTCCACAACATGCAGTATGTCTCGGAGTCATGTTCAGAATGTGTTGTTCAATTCAGCTGCATTCGTAATTGGAGCACTTATCTTTCAGATAACCCCACATACAGAAGTCACACTGATTAAAACCAGGTGATGCAGACAGCTAGGCTGTTGGGAAATGACAGCTGATAATTATAACATTGCCATAGTGCCTCTGCAGCAGCCGCTTCACTGGCGGTGCGTTGTGCAGAGGAGTGCCATCTAGCATAAAAATGATCCTATCCACACGTTCACACTGTTGAAGAGTTGGAATGAAGTTGGTGTGCAAAAAGTCTCATAGTGTTTACCAGTGACTGTGCAGATAACAGGATCTGCAGAACTCATCTCCTCAAAAAAATATGGCCATATGATAAAAAATTCCAACAACACACACCCCACAGTCACTTTTGCTGAATGAAATTGTTCCAGTTACCATGCGTGTGGATGTTCCATTGCTCAGATTTGGCAGTTGTGCATATTGGCATGTCCTTGGAGATAAAAATGGGCTTTGTCTATCAACAGAATGTTCCATGGCCATCCATTGTCCATTTCCATGCGGGTAAGAAATTCCAGAGTGAATGCCCTGCTGGCAGGTCAGCAGGAAGCAACTCCTGAACATGGTGGTTTTGTATGGATAGCAGTGCAGAGTGTTCCGAAGGATTTTATGCACAGTGCTTGCAGGCATGTCCACTGTTCAGACAATTCCACATGCGCTGCATGTTTGCACACCACTGCTCAACCCCTCTTGCAATGCTGTGGCTACACCTTCAAGAGACATCAGATCAACTGCTTTCCTCCGTCTGCCACACTGCTCTTCAAAAGGACCTATCTTTTTCGAATTTTCTAATTATTTTCTACAGACCTGTAGCAGACATTGGACAAGTGCCTTCTTTCATGCCCTTCTTTGAGTGTCCATAACTTCTGCTGGGATATTGGCACATCATCGTTCTTTTAAAAGAGCTTTACCAACAGCGCACGATGCTTCATGGAGACAGTCGTGTTGGACCTCTAGCATGCTAACTGAGAAATAGCCATGTGCCGCACACTTGTTGGTGTTCATATTTTCTCTTTCTACAGTGTTTTGAAACTGGAACTTCAATTATGGGCATCCTGTACATGGAAAGAAATGGAAGTCATACATTATAGTTCTTTTTGCACATCTAAATTCGTCACCTTTTGCATCACACTTGTCAGTAGGCTTTGGTCATGAAAGTGTTAGAAAATTTCATTTTAACACTTTTTATTCCTTAACCCTGTATAGCAAAGTGTTTGGACGACAAAGTAACCATAGTTCAGAAACATTGTGTAGTTGATTGTTAACAGTAAAGTCAGTCTTATGGAACATCAACTTTCATAAATATTAAAACAGAAGGAGAAATAAATTAGATTCCATCTTAGCAAGGCACAGAAAGGAGTGAAATAACGAGAAAACTTGACTAATCTGTTTCAACAGAATAAACGTTTTCATCTGATTTTGGCTGTTCTCTATAAATATCCCTTGGAAGTTTTGTATCTGTTCTCAGCAATGATTATTTCATTCAATCAATTTAACATTACTTGATCAATTCAGTTACATGTTTCAAGAGTGACTGAATGTAAATAGTTATTACTGTTAAAGTATAATAGCTGCTACCCCACATCCAAAAAATTGATAACATTAAAATGCATCTATTTTTCAGGTCATTTCCTCTGATGTACTTGTAAAGGAGATACAAAAAATCCAAAATATTTTGCACATACATGTATAATCTTGTTTTGTGCATGAACCGGGACTTAAATCCTTTCCACCTGTAACTAGTTCTAGACTAATATGTTTTCTGTATTTCCAGATTCTCACATTGGAGTTGTGGTGCCTAATTCACCTGTAATCAGTGTTACCATGTCAGGAAACACATGTGCCAGTCGTATGTTCAGACCAATTGTCAACTCACCTTCTGATGTTGAACTGAAAGCAATTTGAATACTGATCAAAGATATCAAAGTACAGCACATCAAACGCTACATGGCTAACAGTGTGATACACTATGTTTGCTCTCCTGGTGGGTCCAGTTGACTCCCATAGCTGAAGAATTTACATAAATCATAATTTAGTTGTAATGCAGAGTCATTATGATGATCATAACAGAATCATTGGGATACGTGTTCAACATACTTTCTGATAGCTATTAGCACAGTTAACTGTGATTCTGTAATGCAATGTGATAGCCCAGTAAATGCTCAAACCATTCCCTAATAATTTTATTGTTTCACTATACTGTGATTTTTTAAACAAAAGTCTTAGAGAAGTAGATGTTAGCCAGTATAAATGTTGCCAGTGTGATACATCATTGTTAATGTTTTGTGACCAAAGATGTAACTTCATATTTGTACATACATACATACATACATACATAACATACATACATATCTGGATGAGAGTGGCTTTAAAAGCGACTGATGAATATTTTACTTACATCACAGTATAAGGTTGTCAGTATGTATCAGTAATAATAGCTGATATGCATTATAGAGAATTAGATATTTTCTATTGTATTGCATTTAAGAAACTGTATACTATTATTTTTCTAGTTCTGCTGTATTTTATGAATGTTATTTACACTCAAATTAAATTGAATTGATAATGATAAAATTTCCTCTCGTGAAAATCATTGATTCGTTACCTCTTTTAGATTCATTTTCCTTGCAGTTGTTTCTTGAAAGTGTCATTTAAATCATGGGAGAAAAAAATGTTGTTGCCATGAGGCAAAATAAATGCACTGCCTATAAAACTATATTTTACACAAGAGAAGATGCAGCCGCTGAGAAGTTTTGGGTGGTGTAAATTTCACTATTATAATAATAATCAGAAATGTCCACAGGGATCATTGAAAAGTGATGTGAATATTCAGTGTTTAGTGAAATTGTATTAATTGACTACATAATTGATCTCATTTTAATACTATATTAAAACTTAAGTTAGCTATAGCAAATTACAAATGTAATTTGACAGAAAAGAAGCATGCATACTGTACAGAATGGAACCAGAAGATGCTGCTTTAATTTTGTAGACAATTGTGATTTTATCAGCAGGCAAAATTCATATTCCTCAAAATACTTTTAAGAAGTAGTTTGGTGTTGGAATAGATTTATTTTTGTTATTAGTGCCAATATTTCCAGAATAGCAGTAATTAAAAACATTTTCCCAGTGTGATTGATGAACAGTAAATATACTGGGTGTATATGACCTGGGGCAACCCAGAGATCTGGGGAAAACCTGGGAATTTTTTAGAATTCCGGGAATTTTTCATCGTTTCAGTTTTCAGTTAAATTTAGGCAACTTTGACTCGTAAGAACCAATACTCAAACAAAGGATATTACAGTATCTCACTACTGCAGACTAATACTACAGCAATAAAACATGAACAAGAGAAAAAAATGAAAATAAAACTTAAGGTGCAAAGGAAATGTGCCATATACAACAAAAAAACACAGTGCTCATAGAAGCGTCTGCCAACAACAGAATGTGTCAAAGGCTTTAGAAAGATGAAGCAGTGCTTAATAACAACACATTGCCTCCGATGAACGTGACATCACATCTGTTTACATAGATTCATTTGAGCAGTTGCGAGCGAGCTCATGCGCGCAGTTGAGTCACATATAAGCAGTACCTCCTGCTTCTGGCTACAGAAGTGCGGCAGTTAGCTGCATAAGCAATAGAAGCAAGCAGCCAGATGCTACCTGGACTGGTGCACCTAAGATTCAGATTCATGCATGTGCAACAGGCCTGGATCTAGGGGGCGGGGGCAAACCGAGGTATCTGCCCCGGATGGCAATTTAAGGGAGGGGGGCCAAATTACTACTCTTGAGGAAAGAAACCTTGTTTCATAAAGCACCTAGCATCATTGGTGTATCGATTATTCATATGGTTTTGAAACACATCCCTGTTGGTTTTTGAACACATTCTAAGTTGATTTCTGAATGAATCGTGAGTAGATTTTTGAATACATGCATAGTATATGTGATGTCCTGCCAGGGGAATCCCCATTGCATCTAGAAATAAACTTTCCTGCAGACAAAAGGGGATGGAGCTATACGAGCTGAGAGGAATAAAGCCGAATGCGTGAAAGCCAATCACTGTTTGGGTGGTTGATTGGGTTTGCGAATGGTCAGCATTGTTGTAATTACTAGCGAAATCGAAACTTCCTGGCAGATTAAAACTGGCGGAAGTAAAGCTGTGAGGACAGGGCATGAGTCGTGCTTGGGTAGCTCAGATGGTAGAGCACTTGCCCACGAAAAGCAAAGGTCCCGAGTTCGAGTCTGTCTGGCACACAGGAAGTTTCATATCAGTGCACACTCCACTGTAGAGTGAAAATCTCATTCTGGAAACTAGCGAAATAAATAGATTCAGACTACCAGAATGGAAATAAATGACTAATAGGAATAACAGGCAAAAAATATTGCTTATTATCTTCTCATCCAAGAAAATGAAATTTTAACAGAAAATTTTTGTCCAGACCACTACACTAGTAAGGGCCAGTTGTACAGTCCACTGCTAGCAGCCGCTTGAGTTCTATTTGGGGAGAAGTGCAGAAAATGCATTGTCCAAAAATGTAATAACACCTAACCAGAGAATAAACGCAGGATAACTAAACCGGTGATTGTGGCAGGGTTAGCAAAGTATTGCCCTGGTTCGGCAATATCATAGATCCAGGGCTGATGCACAGAGCAGTTGCACAGAGCAGTCTGAGTTGCAGTGGCGGGGTGGATAGTCTCCATGAGACCCGTATTTACGTTAAGTGATTTTGCTGTTTCCTCTTCGTTTATTACTTTCATGTCAAATGAAAACAAATGGATTTCTGTGGCGGAGAGCTATCAAGTGAATTAAAATACATTCACATAATTATGGTAGGCTAAAATATGTTATTAGTTGGAGATTTAATTTTATTTGCACCTTTCTGACAGTCAAGCATTAATTGCCTCGCAGAACAATGAAGTTATTTTAGTCGGTTTGCTGAAGAAATTGGGATTTTCTTAATCTTTCCCTCTGAGGCAGTCAATTAATTTGAAATAAAGTGTTCAATTCTACGCTATTGGCTAGTTTCAGCTGTTTGCTGCATTTCAAGTGCACATTTTCATCTTCTAGCATTCTGCCATAATAAAGAACCCAACATGAGATAATACAGTACTGGTACTCAAAGACATACAAATGTGAACTTTAAGCCGAATTATACTTTTAGTATGGTTCACGAAATTCCGGTGCTCCTGGAGTATCTTCTAAGGCCTTGTTTCTTTTATGACATAATATAAGATCTTTTAATGTTGTACACTTGACATGTGTTATCCGGCGCTCTCTGGCAGCTGCAGAAATGAACCTCTTTCACAAGAAAATATTGCGAATGGTTGTTTGAAAAGCTTTACTTTGAAGTAAATTTCCTTTTATGCAAGATGAACTATGTGCGAGAATGTACAAAGAATTTCTTAAATCACAGAGCATTTAATTCTCATTTAAAAATCAGCTCTTTGAGGAAGACCATTTAGACGAATTTCGAGCCTAGAAGATCAGATATTTATGTTGTCGTTAAAAATGTTACTGGCAAATTTGTGTGATGTACCTTAGTGTAACACGTGCAAAGATGATCAACATTACATGTGAAAGCTTAGCTTCACTTGCAGCTTATTAATCTTAGAGACCAATATTATACGTGAAAGCTTTTCTTTTCTTGTAGCAACACTACGTATATTTATTTAAACCATTGACTTTTCCTGTTTGTGTGTTCGCACTAGTTAACGGTGATGTTGCTATTAGCTGACTTCATCATGTGTCCTATGCTCTAAATATCCACTGTCATCAGCTAGTGATATCATGTGACATGATCTCCGACCGGCTTACAAAAGTGCATCGCAATCTTGATTTCAATGCATCAAGAAGTAACATGTGGTGTTCGGTGGAATTCGAAGTTATACTTTCGTAATACAGAAATATGCAGTGTATATGTTGCTGCACATCAAACATATTTCCAAAACGTGTTTTTCTCCCTGAGTTTCATTTTCTAAAGTGCCAGGAAATTCTGCATCGATGGAAAAAGCGTATTTTTAACCAGGAAATCTGGGATTTTTTTTTTCTGTGTCCACATATACAACCTGATATATATACATCCAACTCACTGTTAATTTCATTATTATGCACAATTTTTTTATGACCAGTGTAGTTTTCTTTATCTGGTGCTGTAAGCAGTAGTCTTCTGCAAGTTCTGTCTGAAGTCAGTGGGTCAGTAGTAGTCATACCCTAATTGTCAGCTAAGTTGAACTTTCAGAAACATTATGTACTAATGAAGAAATTTCTTTAAAAAATCATGTTATGCATTTACAGTGAGTGGAATATTTCACAGGTAGAAATGGAATTAGGAAAAGAAAATGTTGTTCACTAATTAGACACCAAGGAAATCGACAAGATTTAATTACCCATTTACGACGTCTGTGGCTACTTTTTGTTGAAAATAATTTTCTGGTATGAATGAAAGAGTAAATAAAAATGATTTTTTGGGGGTGGAAGATCCAAACCAGTGCTATAATAAATTGTAAATTAAACAGGTGACTTCTTATAGTAAGTGGTATATTTTTAGTCACTAAACAGGCAATGTCTATGTGATTCTTGATATTTATATTGAAAATATTCCATTATTTCTTTTGATTTTCTGTTTACTTAGTTGTGCTTACGGAAACTGTTTTCATGGCTCTAATAAGATGGGTTTTGTTATCTCATTTTCAACTTATTTTTTATGTCAAAATATAATTTTCTCCAGTAGTGTCTCACGATATTATATTCCAGGGTATTAAGAGTGTCGTTTTAATTAAGTGTATCTCAAATTGTTTTATGGTGGGGAGGGGGGGTGCGTGCACACATAACCAGTATAACATTTTCTGAATTTCTTAATGATCCAATCTGATCTGATTTTCAAATAATTCTGTTGTACTCAAGAAAGAAATGGGCATATAACACGTTAAAAATGTATTCTTTCATTCTCTTGCAGATATTTATTGTGACAGTTTGTGTGATAACTTAGAAGTATCCAACAAACTGGCATTCAGACCCAGATCCATGCCGTTCATGTACAATTTCTACCAGTCACGCCATTCAAGAATGCGTTGTGGACCAATTCAAAATTTAAATTTGCTATGGATCCTCTCTCTTTATTAAAAATCCAAGATGGAATGTAACAATATTATGAGAAGGAAAGTTGCTACTCACCATATAGCGGAGATGCTGAGTCAGGATAGGCACAACAAAAAGTCTCTCACAATTAATCGTGGTGAGTAGCAACTTTCCTTCTCATAATATTGTTACTCTCTCTTTATTACGTACAGAAAAGCAGAAACTTTGAGACTGTGTATGTGGAATTCTTGTATAGTGTAATCAGTAACACATTGTCTATAAAAAGTGGGGATCTCAGTTTAAATATCAGGAAAGCACACTGTTTACATTTGTCACATATAAACACAAACAACAGCAAGTTTCAAATGAAGCTTCATGGAGTAATTTTTAAGTATGTAGCTGACTCACATCACAACAGTTATCGAATATTAACCCAATTTTTGATGGGCCTTTAACTCCTCTGTTTCAGTAACTTAACTAGCATTTTCAGTACCTCCAGAAAATACTGAAAAGGTCAGTCCAACAATTAAAGCTAGAATTGCATAAAATGTTAGAACTGAAAATCTTCTATGAGAATTCATAATAGAATTAATGTGCACATTGCATAAAAAAGGAGTGAAAATTCAATGTCAGAAATTCTGAAAGTATGTCTCTGTTTCCAGTTACATACAAGATACATTATAAAGTTCTCATTAACAGAGTTGAGAAAACATTTTAAGATCAGTTCAGAGTCTGAAAGAATGGTTTTAGGAAATGCAGATCCTGTCCAGAGAACATTAATCATTAATTCAGTACTTTTCATAGTTGTAATGACGTGCTGCATATTCATTTATTTACACCTTCTACATTAGTAATAACTTTTAAAGTGCAGTCCAGTGATATAATTTGACATTAATTAATAATGACCATTTAACAATTCCAGCAGTGTGTCCTACAATGATTCTTGTTTCAGAGAGAGATTTTGTAATTAGATATGTTTTTAAACATTCATAATCTTGAAAGCACTTTTTCTACACACCTCCACCACCACCACCACCTCCTCCTCCTCCTCCTCCTCCTCCTCCTCCTCCTCCTCCAATGTTTGTCCCATCCTGACAGGGTCCATTGCTCTTTTTCTACACACTAGCTTTTGGTATTTGATTCTGTGAAGTAACAGAATTGAGCCATCATTGTGTCAATTGGTCTGTAAATTGTCAACTTCAATAATATTCATAGTGAAATAAAGTTGTTGTTGTCATTGTCTGTATATAATCCTCTGCCAATTGTATCAGTGATTCACAGAGATTATATATATATATTGTCATAGAAATGCATAAATGTGTAACATTTAGGTACATGAAAACAGCAAAACATCTGACAAAATAGTTCATGGGTGAACAGCCGGATGTCAGTGTCCAATGGCAAGCGCGCGCGCGCACACACACACACACACACACACACACACACACACACACACACACACACACACAAATAGTATGATAAATTACTAGAAACTCACTGTGTGTTATTTTACTGTTGCTTTCCCCTCGCGTAGTACCAATTGAGAGGACCTAGAGTTACAGATGTCCAGCATGGTTTGTTCCATACAAAATCATTCCCTACAAGAATAGGATGACGTAACATGTTGGCAACTGATCATTTATTGCTATATCCAGTTATCATTCATGGAATATATTAACTCCATAATAAGTGGTTCATCTGAGTATTATAGTCAGAAGGCGGTAATGACCCATCCCCCTTAATCAGGTTTGGTTACAAAGGGGGGAAGAATTACAGTTCCACAAAATCATACATGACAAGTGAGCCATGCTGTCCTGATTGAATTCACAAGATGAACAATTTGAAGATATTTAATAAGGCTACACACATTCTACAACACTGTAAATCCAGTTATCTCTTACAGTGGATCACAGACAATACAGCAGAAGCCAAGATAAAGAATGCCTAATTTCTGGCATCACTGCATCTTTTGCCAAGAAGAGAGGTCTTCATTTCACATGGAGGACTGTCTCCAATCAAGCCTTAGAGCTGCAATACAGCAAAAACCTTCATCAGAACATCAGAAAAAGGAAAAAAATACACTAAACAAAAATTGTAATAAAAGATTCCGGCTCGAGATGCTGGAGTTGGCCGTCATGTGTAAATGAGGTTTACTTGCTTGTGTGTGTGAATGGTGTGCGTCTCTCCCTCTTTCACTGATGAAGGCTGTGGCCAAAAGCGTTAAGTAAGTGTCTTCTAATTATACCTGTCTGCAACTTGACGTGTCTTCTTTATGGTAAGTAGCAATCTATATTTTCCTACATTGTTGATATTCCTACCTGGAGTTTCCATTGTCTGACAAATTGTAATAATACAGAGAAGGCATTGTGGAGCATTACTAGGCATGAACTGAATAAACTGAAAGAGGCAAATTGAATTAAATGGCAGGATGACAGTAGCTGTGAGACCAATGTTCATAAATATAAATCGTTAGCTACTAAATAGAATGAATTATCTTTGACTGTAGCTGAAAATACAGGATAAAAAAGTATTATCGAAACCGCAATCATTAGATTTTCTTACACGGGTATTGTGCGTTATACTATAGCTTGCATCATGTAAGACGGTGCTTCCGCGCATAGAGGCAGAGCAATGGAAGGATGAGAACTGCACGTGCGCGGTACAGCAGTGTGTGGCCAAAGTAAGTCCACGTTGCCGAACTGCATTGCTGCAAACAACAGTCAGGCTCATTTGCCTATGGTACATTGTATTATACATTCAAATCTATGAGGGGAATAATAAATATTAAAACCAATTTCGATCAGTCATCATGAGAGAAATATTAATTCATGTCCTGACGACATTGTGTCCACGGTTCCACAGATTTACTGCGCATGACGTCAGGAGGCAAGAACAGCTGACACAGCTTTGTGAAGAAGTGAAGTAAAATTTTTCTCAAAATGACAATTGTCTAATGACAAGATCACTGAAACTGCTTGCAATAATTATCATTTATTTCAATTTGAGCTGTATTATAAGTAAAAATGTAATACACAACTAAATTAGCTTCAAGCACAAACTGAAATCATTATATTTGCTTGACAACTGCTTCTACTTAATAGAATTATTAAAAATGTGTATAAGGCGTGCGTGTGTGCACGTGCGCTCGCTCGCATATAACTCCAGGGAATGATGAGCGATAACATCGAAAACCACCGCTATCTCAACCAGTAAGAGTTACTGTCATTTTAGGGCCAAATTCCGTTCGTGCCTTGAAAATGACAAGGGTTTACCTGTAGAAATATCGGACTTTCGAAGAATTTATCCATCTGCATTCTCGTGTGTTATTAGACCATACAACATGGTGGGAGAAGTGTCATTCCATGTCAGTTCAACCAGGGGCTCCAGCTTATAGTCTCGGATTTGATTGAAATTCAGTACACTAATTCTACCATGTGTGGAACACTCGTCTACAAATGAGTTCCCCTGCCAATGAGTTCCAGAATTCTGACCTGTGAAAGAAGGTGGCGTGACCCGGCGATTGCAACCCACATCTGGCAATCTATCTTCAGACCCAACTTCAGCTCTTAATAACTTTGGAACTATTCCACACATTCCAGTGAATTTTTTACAACCCAGTAACATCCATTTAGAGAACACACTCCATGAATCAAAACACCAACAATGTATTTCTGAGGGAAAATAAAAAAATTTCAAAATGTGATTAAAAAAATGTAATACGTTAAAAGGTACATATTGTAGGTGCCCTCTGTGCCAAATATAATTCACTCAAAAAAGGGTATAATTTTTTTGTGGTAAGCTTAATGTGGCCTAAACACACACAGAATTCATCATGCCCATATCAGTCACACAAACAGAGTTACATGCACACAAAAATACAAAATTTGAAAAATTACCTGAAAACATGGATTTTTGAAGTGTGGTAGCCCAAAAGGGACAAGTGGTATCCAAGTCAAATTTCACACGCTGCATAGGTAGTCCATAATGATATATATCTCAAAATTTCAGCATGTTATTGCAGGACATTTGTGTACAATGGAAGTTGACAGGTGTATTTGGTGATGTGGCCATTGTTCCACAACACAATTTTGTAAAAACATATCGTAAACTGTTCTGCTTCATTATACCTCTCCCACAACTGTTTAATCACTAAGCAACAACGTATAGATGGATTAACACAACCTATCATTAATGTTTACTGCACCTTAACTGCTAAAAACCAGTCGATTGTGCTTCGAACAGAAGTTCTCCCACACTTTAGCTACTGTACTCTGTACATTGAGTGGCAAATAGTACTGTCTTCCTGACACTGTGGTAGGAACTGGAACTGTCATAAGAATATGTTCAAAAGGAATCCAACACCTGTCCGCCAAACGTGGCCAATGAAATGATCTTGCTGGTCCTGCTGGTGCCATGAAGTTCACAAATACATCACCTTCTGCTTCACAGCACTCTGCAACACATCCTAAGTACCATTTGTCATCATAAACAGCAATAACATTGCAACCTGGTTGTATGTTGCTGCTTTTGCTTCTGAATCCTGAGTCAGACACACTGTGAAGGCACATGTTGTGCATGAACCTATAGTTATAACCGGACAGTCTGCTCATCTGCACATTGTCTGAGTCCGCTGGAGAGAAGTGATAATGGCTCCTTGTGCCTGGCAACAGTTTTAAAATGTTCTAGTCTGCTTTTTAGCAACTCTTCAACTGATTTCACCTCATCTTTCGAAACATAGAATTATAGTATGCCAGAGATATTTTTCTGTACACAGGTAAATAATTGAAGAGGTGTTGGAATATGACCTTCTGTAGGGTGCTGCAGACTAGCTCGTGATGCCATGCACTTAATGGTAGCACCAATACCATCACATACATTTTTACCATGACTTGTTGCAAAAAAATTCCATTCTGCGTGAATCTGAAAATCATGGTAATGCATGCATAAAGTTTTGAAATTTTTACAGTTTTTGTACTGACTACCTGCCCCATCACTGAAGGTTTTTTGCAAAATGTATGTGAGGCAGTTTGTTTTTCACATATGCCATGGCAGTGCGAATGTTGGCATGAACTGCAATGGCATCATGAATCAAACAGTCACTAAAAATGCACAGGTTCATGACAGACACATCACCTGATTCACCTCTATAGTAAATCGCAAATGGCTGGAGAATTGCTTGACTGTTGTCCCAATGATATCCTTGGATGGCATCTTGAACTATAAATGCATAATTTTCAGAAAAGTCTAGTATTACTGTAATTTCATCTTGTTTCAAATTATCCTTACTAAACTGGAGATAGCCGATTGTGCTGTTGCTGTGAAGCTGTGTGTGGTCTGTTTGTCTGTTTTTTGACAACACATTTCAACAAAATCTTCCACTGTACTTTGCTTTGTTTCAAGACTTGTGCAATCCATGTGTGTCCATTGATTATAAGAAACAAGTTCATTGTCATCCATAAGGAGTTCACTATACAGTTTGTTAACATGTGTTCTGCAAGATTTGCCTTACCAGGACACTTTCCACACCTGTGTATCGCACTGGTAGGAACTGATGTCACACTCTAGCAGCTTCATTGTACCTGTGTAATCCAGACCAGAATCCTTTATAGCAGCAAACATCAGCTTAGCATTTTGATGGGTCTCACATACACATTGTGTGTGCCCCTTGCACTTACAGGCACAACCCATTTTTGCCGAAGATTGAGAAAAGATGATAAACCTACTTTGGTATTGGGATACTTTTCCTGGAATTCTACATATAGTTCTGATATGTTGCATAGCAATAGTCTTTTCTGCATCTGTACACGTACATTTCATGTTTTCACCTTTACATAGTCATTTTTTCCAGGCATTATTCGGCTGTAGTCATTATTTTCATAAAACTCTGACACTAGCACCTTTATTTCTGAACTCAATTGCTTACCCTGAGCCTGCTGAAGTTGTGGGAGCACTCCTTGGGTTGCTTTTATTTTCCTAGCTTGCTTTACCATATATGTAGAAACATTGAATTCCTTTGCAGTGTAGACAATCGGCCAGCTGGAAGATGCAATGGTGTGTGCATATGGCACTTTTTTTTTCCCCCAAATCAATCAGTTTTGTCCAAATCAGAGCATTTCTGGCATGATTTCTGTTCCTTTGGAGCAGATAGTTCTTCCACCATTAGTGTGTCAGCTATTTTGCATTTTAATTCCATTTGAGCTTCTTGTAGTTTTCTTCTACCATAGCTGGGCCTGTCTCTTTTCCCAACTTTGTCTGTCTTCATGGGAGAAAAACCAAGAGCAGTCACTGAAGTATTTAATTGCTCATCCGCTGTGGTTGTAGGTGGCTGATACTCTTTGTCAGTGTCGTGTAAATTATCAGAATATTCTTCATTTTTTAGCAGTGTAACCCACCTGGAACACAACTTTTGTCCTGGTTTCATGTTAAGTCACATGCACTGATTCACTTTCAATACTGATTTTATATCAATTTCTCTGAGGCTACACTTCACTGTCTTCTTATGAATCCAAAATGGATCAAAACAACTTCTTTGTAGGAAAGAATACTTATCCAGAAACACTTTCATGTGATGATAACAAACACTAAAGTTTCCTGGAACTGTACTTCTTGTACCCACAGGGTGTATCCCAGATCTCCATAGCAACAAATCTTGGTCCGATTCATCCAGATCATACAGTACAAAGTGAATGCCACATTTTGTTCCATATGTTGTTTTATGACATTCAGATGCTTGTGCCCTACCAATACTGCAACTTGTTTGAACGAAAGCACCACTAGTACATTCTTCTGCCTCCATACTGACTTTCCACAACAGTACTGACCAGTCTGAACTAGAATATTAAAAACATAAGTAACCTGTAATTGTTCCTTGATTCCTTTGTTGTACCTGCCTAACAATGACTCATTCTGTCCCTGAAAACTACCGTTGTTTGACATTCTGTTGCCTAATGGTTCCCAACAATTGCTGCAGCTTTATCTGAAACAAGTTGTCTGCATCATCACCATTACATGCTAAATCGTGTTAAAAGAAACGTCACCAAATATATGTCTGACAACTTTAATTGTACACAAATGCCTTGCAATAGCAAGTTGAAATTTTGCCACATATTATATTATGGTCTAGTTATGCAGTGCTTGAAATTTGGCTTGGATATCACTTGTCCCTTTTGTGCTACCACACTTAGAAAGTCCATGTTTTTCAGATAATTTTTCAAATTTTTTTTTATTTTCATGTACATGTAACTCTGTTTGACTGATATGGACAAGATGAGTTCTGTGTGTGTTTAGGCCACATTAAGCTTGCGACAAAAAAAATTTATACTCTTTTTGAGTGAATTATATTTGGCACAGAGGGCACCTACAATATGTACCTTTTAACGTATTACATTTTTTAATCACATTTTGGAATTTTTTGTTTTCCCTCAGAAATATTTTGTTGGTATTTTGATTCATAGAGTGTGTTCTCTAAGTGGATGTTACTGGGTTGTAAAAATTTCACTGGACTATGTGGAATAGTTCCAAAGCTATTAAAAGCTGAAGTTGGGTCTGAAGATAGATTGCCAGATGCGGGTTGCAACTTCCGGGTCACGCCATAATTCTAGAATTAATTGGCAGGGAACTTAAAATTTTGTACATGAGTGTTCCACACTTGGTAGCATTGGTGTGCTAAATTTCAGCCAAATCTGAGACTATTAGCTGGAATATTTTCTCAAATTGGTTGAATTGACATGGAATGACCCAGAAGCTTAACTTCTCCTTGGGCAATTTGTTATAGTCTGTATAATTCAAAATATACAAAGTCCTAATCAAAAAGGCTAGGAAGTTCTCATTATTATGTATGCAAGTGATGTTGACAAACACATTTTTTAAGCCATGAGTCTTTGGAACAAAGCAATAATATTTCTTAGTTTTAAAGTTTACATCATAATACCACCGTCACTTCTATATGTATTCCTATAAAACTTTAAAACCTCTAGTACCATCACTCACTTTCCACAAGATCTTCCTGGAATGATTCTAATTGGCCCATATTTCATTGAATATTGTTGAACTACCCCCTCCTCTTGTATCGTGATGGGATGTAGTTCGTGCTGCACCTATGTCACTTCTTCAAACTAAAAACTCTCTTCTTAAGATATCAGGAACCAACATCTTTTAAAATTCTTTATATTGCTGAAGCGCTTACCATTGAAGCTAATGTTCTGCCGCATAACTGTAACACGTTTTTGTGTTGTCAGGTATTCATCATTCACATGGAGCACTTTAAAACATCATTTGTGTTACAGGTTCCTTGCGATTTTGATGCTTTCCAGGCAACACGAAACCAACTTTTTATATGGATCCTACAGCTCTGACACTTTCGTTTATAATTCTCTTTATAGTTCTCTTTCCAACACCACATCACCACATGGTTCTGGAGTCCATTCATGTGTCTTCAAATGTCAACAGTAAGAGACCTGCTTTCAAATTCACGTTTTTAAAAGTTACTAATGTGGTAAATAATCCCCCTTGCCTGCTTGTGAAGCACTTCCCATTTATTGCCATCAAATGGCTTTTTTTTTATCGCACTTAACATTTACGGATACACATTCACACCCATACTGCTACGATAAAAAAAGGAAAAAAAAGACTGACAGTTGAATGAATAATTCGGTTGTCGTGAAGTACGGCAACAGTGCAGCAAATAGGATTGAGATTCTCACTGTCTAGTTGTAACTCACTGCTACCCACTCGGAATGAGGAAATATTATTGGCTGCAACTGGCTAGTGGAGGGGGATGCACAGAATGGCTAAAAATTGGGCAGTCATCCAACATGATGTAGACTTTAGCAGACTCTGATTTTACCAAATTAAATGTTGTAGAGATTGCAGAGAGTTTAGTCAAGTGGTATGTTTTGGAACAGCAGCATCACAACAGAGTACTGTGAGTTGACACAGCTTCCTACAAGCAGCAATGTGTTTTAAAGTCCCTCTGTGATCTTCACCTTAAACTCCTATATTTCATGTGTGTTTCTGTATTTACCAGGCTGTCTTTAGTATAGATGGGAACTGTGATTGCTGTGTTCAGATGCGAGCTAAGTAAATGATTCTTCACTCATAGCTCCATGTGATGTTGGCTTCAGTCACCCAGCTTAATGCTGTTGCCAATGTGCATCGCTGTGAAGGGGCTAGACGTGGGCACCTGAGGGACATTGAGCACATTCCTTGTGTCCCCCAATCGGTCCACTACTGTAGCCGTCCTGGGTACTGCCCACACAGGTTGACCCCTCACCCATTGTCGAGTGAGAGGCCATTCCAAGATGTGCCAGGCAATGAAAAACTTTGTGAGGGGGGCAATCAGAGTGCCTCTCCAGTTCATCTGGCGAATAGGTTTTGGGGACTATCTGTGGCTGAAAAAGTTCCTAAGCCAGATGAAGTCACGGGAATTGTTTTTGGTCCACAATGTATATGCATTCACAGGGGGTGGTATTACTAGTAGCTAGGAGGCCCAATGTTATGCACGTAATGGGTGCCGAGGATGGCGAAAGGATCCAGTGTGCACTCTGTGCGCGTATCAGGAGGACTCATTACAAATGTGCAATGCGTGCTTCCAACTGCCATGAAGAGAACAGGGTTTAGCCAACTGCAAGTGATGGTTTGTGTCAGTACTAATGATGTATGTCACTTTGGATTCTCTCTGGTCTCAGGCAGCTAGCTAAAGTGGTGAAGACTGCTAGTCTTGCTTGCCAGATGAAGGTGGAGCATCATCGAGAGAACTGTCTGTGGTCCTTTGGTACAGAGCTGAGTGAAGGGTCTGAATCAGAGGCTCAGCTGGTTCTGCAACCATGTAGGCTACAGATTCCTTGACTTAATGCCATACAATGGTGGGTTTCCAGTGTTCTGGTAAATAGGTCAAGGATATACTACACACAAGAAGCAGCTACTTAGGTAGCAGGGGCTGTGTATAGAGGATTGGGCAGCTTTTTGGGTTAGAAGGTCTCAGGAATCCACAGAAAGAGCATCAGTCTAAAAGGATGCAGGTAAACACAGTATGTAGACAGGCCAAGCAACAATCAGTGTTGTAAATTATTGTAGCTGTGTAGTGAAAGAACAGAACTCAAAGTGCTAATAAAAAGCACTGAATCTCAAATCATTGTAGGCATGGAAAGCTGGCTAAAGCCGGAAATAAGTTCAGCCAAAATTTTTATAAATGACCAAACTGTGTTCAGAAAGGATAGATTAAATACAGTGGGTGGTGATATGCTTGTTGCTGTCAGAAGCAGTTTATGTTGTGAAATTGAAGTGGATGGTTCTTGTGAGTTAGTTATGGCGAATGGAATAAATTGATAATTGATTCCTTTTAGCGCCCCGCCCCCCCCCCCCCCCCCCCCCCCGCCCCCCGCCCCGCCCCCCCCTGTCAGATGATAGATTGCTGAACAGTTGAAAGAAAACTTGAGTGTTATTTCAAATAGGACTCCATACATACAATTACAGTTGCTGGTGACTTCAGTCGAACCTCGATATGTTGGTGAAAATATTTGTTTAAAGTCTGTGGTAGGCATAAAATGTCATCCAGAATTATACTGAATGCTTTCTCAGAAAATTATTTTGAACAGTTAATTCAGAAGTCCACACAGATTGTAATTGGTTGTGAAAATGTACTTGACCTCTTAGCAACAAATAATCATGAGTAAATAGGTATCACCATGATAGATACAGGGGTTGGTGACCACAAGGTGGTTGTAGCAATACTGAATATTACAGCAGAAGCAACGAAAACAGCATGCCAAATTTAAAAGAACACAAAATCCTCAAGATTGGTGAAGTTTTACAGAAGCCTGAAATGCAGCACAAACGTCAGTGTCAGATGCTTTTAATAGTTTTCACAATGAAATGCTCTCTCAAAATCTGACAGTGAACTCAAGGAAATTCTGCTCACATGTAAAGTACATGAGTAGCAAAATGCAATCAATACCTTCATTGCATGATAACAATTGTGATCAGTACAATGAAAACCCAGCCAGAGTTGCAAATTTCTTTTTTATTTACTCGATGACTAGTTTCGGGCTGAGACCTATTTTCAAATCATTGTGCAAGATAATCAAAGTGGTGTTTCCAAAAATACAAAGAACATGTCAGGAATATATACGCATTATGTAGTGCAAATGAATACTTAAAGTGATTTTGAATTGGGACTCCTTAATGTCGACCATCTGACAGATCACAAAGGTATATGGGTAAAACTAACAATTAATGAACAATGGGGGATTGTGAACCAACCTGGTATGTCAGGTTATTAAATGATAAAAGCATAAATAGCTTCAGGGATAAGCTGAAGGTATTAAACTGGAATAATATAATATATGCTTCCAACAATGTTGAGGAGGCTTGTAGCAGGTTTGTTAGTACTCTATCTGAAATTTTCAATACCTCCTGTCCATTGGTTACCAAACAAAACAAAACTATGGCAAGAAAGCATGGTAGAACTACTCCACATAGGTGGTTCACACCATATTTGCAGAAGCTAAGATTAATGGTTTTGATATGCTATGATACGATAAAAAATGGTAGTGTTGACAATGCAACGTATGTTAGCCTCAAGAGACACTACAGATCACAAATCAGATTAGCAAAATGTAGAGCAAATGATATCTTCATTAAAAACTCCAATAATAAGTGTAAGGCTGCATGGAGGGTCATTAAAGCAGAATTAGGTACAGGTAGTCATAGTGTAAAAGTTACAACTGATGTTAATGTCACCCCAGATGAATTTAACCTCTTTTTTTTTTTATCAATGCAGCAAACACTAATCCCTCATCTTCTCATAAGAAGGGTTCAAAATTAAATTCACAATCTACTTATATAAACCAGTTTTCACAAAACTTTGCTGATACTGTGCCAATCTGTAATTGGGGACATGTGGAAATAAGTGATGTAATTAAATCAGTGGCAAAGTTAACTGACTCCAGATCAGAAGATATTTATGGCCTCTCAAATTTTGTGATTAAAAAAATAATTGACTTAATATCATTCCCTCTCTGCACACTCATAAACTGGAAATTTGACAGTGGTATTTTTCCAGAATGTCTAAAGAAGACAGTAGTAATTCCATTACACAAAAAGGGTGATAAAAACTGCACTAATAATTATCGTCCAATTTCTCTGATACCTATTTTTTCAAAAATAATCGAATATTGTATACAAAAGCAAATTAACAAGCATTTGTCAAAAAACAATGTACTGACTAAGTCTCAATATGGTTTTAGGGCCCAGTTATCAACAATTAATGCTGTTGAAAATGTTATTTCTATTGTGCAATCTTCTTTTGAATCCAAATTATCTGCTGGAAAAACTATGGTGTTATGGCATTAGGGATCTGGAATTCTCCCTTATTAAATCATATCTCAGTAACAGAAAGCAAACTTTAAGCTACAATGGTCAAAAGTCACAATTACTGAATGTCACTAGAGGTGTACCCCAAGGATCAGTGCTTGGGCCATTACTGTTTATAATATTTATAAATGACCTGCTCAGCAGTATGCCATGCAAATCTGTGCCTTACGCAGATGATACAACTTTCATCAATTCAGGGGAGGATATAAATAAACTGCAGGAGCAAAGTAATGATTTTCTCAGATTATCCAAGATGTGGTTTGAAGCCAGTGAGTTAGCTATTAACTATGAAAAGACTGTAAATATATCCTTCAGCTTATCCAATGCTGATATTGAGTACACTTCTACCAAACTTCTTGGCATATACTTAGATATGAAATTAACCTGGCAGAGTTACATAGACAACATATCTCAAAAGCTTTCACGAGTTATCAGTGAGTTAGCTATTAAGTATGAAAAGACTGTAAATATATCCTTCAGCTTATCCAATGCTGATATTCAGTACACTTCTACCAAACTTCTTGGCATATAATTAGATACGAAATTAACCTGGCAGAGTCACATAGACAACATATCTCGAAAGCTTTCGCGTGTTATCTATTTACTGAAAAAATTATGCTCCTGTGTTTCTGAAAGCCTGCTGATTAATTCCTATTATGCATTTTTTCATTGTCATATTAGCTATGGTTTTCTTCTATGGGGTAATTCTCCATGGTCCAGGAAAATTTTTATTTGGCGAAAGAAATCCATCAGGAGCATCTTTGGGATTACAAAAAATAACATATGAGGTGCGGCTAGAAAAAAACCAGACTGATGTTGGAAAAAACATTTATTTACAATTATTTACAATTTCATGTTATCTCCTTCAATGTACTCTCCTCCTCGGTCTCTACACCGCTCCATACGAATTTTCCACTGTTCATAGCAATGCTGCAGATCATTTTCGGTAAGTCCATACATTACTACCGTCGCTTTTTCTTTTACTGCTTCAACAGTCTCAAATCTAGTTCCTTTCAAAGCTGACTTGACTTTAGGGAAAAAAAAAAAAAGTCACAGGGGGCCAAATCAGGTGAGTAGGGTGGATGATCTAAGATGGGAATGTTGTGTTTTGCCAAAAACGTCTTCACTGACAACGCACTGTGAGCTGGGGCATTGTCTTGGTGAAGGATCCATGACTTTTTTTCTCCATAAATCGTTCCGTTTTCTCCGTACTCGCTCACGTAGGGTAGCCAGGACGCTAATGTAGTAATGCTGATTCACTGTTTGTCCCTCTGGTACCCAATCAATGTGCAGAATCCCTTTGATGTCAAAAGAAACAATCATCATTGCCTTGAATTTCGATTTTGACATTCGTGCTTTTTTTTGTCATGGAGAACCAGGAGTTTTCCAATGCATCGATTGGCGTTTAGTTTCGGGATCGTAAGTAAAAAACCATGATTCATCGCAAGTAATAACATTTTGTACGAAGGTGGGATCACTTTCAATGTTTTCCAGGATGTCAGAACAAATCATTCTTCGGCGTCCTTCTGTTCAATTGTGAGACACTTTGGAACCATTTTTGAACACACTTTGTTCATGTTGAAACTTTCATGAAGAATCTGCCTAACACTTTCCTTGTCAACTCCTGTTAACTCAGACACTGCTCTGATTGTTAAACGGCGATCTTGTCAAACAAGTTTACCGATTTTTTCAATGTTTGCATCAGTTTTTGCTGACAATGGTCTGCCAGTGCGAGTGTCATCACTGGTGTCTTCGTGGCCTTCTTTAAATCGTTTAAACCACTCAAACACTTGTGTTCGCGATAAACAATCATCGCCGTACACGTGTTGTAACATTACAAACGTTTCACTTGCAGATTTTCCTAGTTTGAAACAAAATTTGATGTTAACACGCTGTTCTTTCTGTACACTCAACATTTTCCGACGCACAGACAAAACGTCAACTACTTAAAACAGACGCCACGGGCAGACTGAGTGCAGGAGGCAGATGAAACTCGAGCAGTAGGCGGAGCGAGAGTCACGTGACAGGCCACGCGACTTTCAGCCTTATTGCATTTGTTTTATTGTTTCACCAGTACTAGTCCGGTTTTTTTCTAGCCACACCTCGTATCATGTAGGTCATACTTCAAAGAATTACAGATGATGACAGTCTCTTCTCTTTTTATATACAGCTGCCTTTTGTACATAAAAGAAAACTTTAACAGTTACAACCTTAAGCAGTCCATTCATAATCATAACACTCGTCAAACATTTAAGATAGACATACCAACAACTCGACTCACGAAAACACAAGACAGTTATGAATACATGGGAATTAGGCTTTTCAACACATTACCTGTGCAGGCACATTGTGTCTCTCTTAATATATTTAAAAGTAAGACTAAAAAATGGCTGAAAGACGAAGCTTTTTACAGTGTTAAAGAATTTGAAAACTCTTCAAAAATAGACCTGACTTACGAAACAACTTGCAACTCTGTTTGTACCTCTTCCTAAGCTTTTTTTGTCTCTGTAGTTCCACATTTAACTGTTAAACATGTGGAGAAATCCTTATGTATGAAATGTATTCTTTTAGTATACACATTCATTGAAAAACGCACACTTTAGTTATGTGGGATATCTTTATGTATCAAATGTATTTCTTTATTATGTATGTTCTTTTAAAATTTTTACTTTAGCTTTGTGTGATACCTCACAATAGTTATATTTCTTAATATGTAAATTTTACATTACTCATGATGACATCGATTGCATGTAAATGCTTAAAGATGGATAAATAAATATGGATAACTCCTCTGCAGCTGTTCATTTGCATTTCATAATACATATATATTTCTGGTGTGTTTCTTTTTATTTTTGGAAATACCATTTTAACTATCTCACATGAGAATATAAGAATGTGTCCTGGCCTGAAATTAGTCGTTAAGTAAATTAAAAAAGTGAAATTTGCAACTTTGGCTGGCTTTTCGTTGTACTGAGTGACAGAAGTTGCTGACCTGCAATTGTTCCAGCATGCTGGACGTTCATAAACAATAGTGATGTTTCTGATCACAGTGCCACCAGTTACTAAACACGGTTTTCCAGAATTCCTTCACAAAATAAGAAGTAAATATTACACAATTCAAATTAAGACCACATGCCAACATGAGTAACTTAGAAGTTGATATCCTCAGTGTAGCGGAGCTGCTTAAACCACTTAATAAGGGCAAGCCCTTCAGTCCAGATTGTGTACCATTTAGGTTCCTTTCAGAGTATGCTGATACAGTAGCTCCATACGTAGCAATCGTATACAACCGCTGTTCATAGAAGTATCTGTACCCAAAGAGTGGAATGTTGCACAAGTCACATCAATACCCAAGAAAAGAAATAGGAGTAATCTGCTGAATTACAGAACCACATCACTATTGTCAATTTATGGTAGGATTTTGCAACATATAATGTTTGAATATTATGAATTACCTCAAAGAAAATGGTTTACTGACAAATAGCTGACATGGATTCAGAAAGATCATTCTTCTTAAACACAGCTACCTCTTTATTCTCGTGCAGTAAGGAGTGCTGTGACGGGGGATGTCAAAATGGTTCTATATTGTCGCAGAAGAAGCTGAGTAGCACAGTCACTGTAGTGTAGTGGTTATGATACTAGACTGTTGCATGGAGGTTCGCGAGTTCAAAACTCGCCTGAAATGTAAAATTTTAATTTCTATATTCGGTTCAAGTACATTCTAGAAGTATCCACAAATTTCAAGAGTCATTGTATGGGAATGTTGTGTAACTGTATATATACCATATGTATTCTGGCCAGAGGCAGTTAGCTCTGTAGCTCTGTATATGGAAGTGCTGAATAGACCTTCGTTAAGTGAAGTTAGTGTTCATCATTCACCTTCTTCTATGTGACATTATTCTGGTGGAGGCGCTGGGTATTGGAACTTGTGATAGTGTACATTATCAACGACACACTGGCTCCCATCAGGCCATGACAGAGCCACCGTTTACACGGCGAGAAACCAGAGTTCAAGCCGTATTCAATCGATCGCAATCTATCGGAAACAGAAGAAGAGGACGTTACGATGACAGCAACTGTGTGCCACCACATGAGACATCCTTCCGGGTTCTCTGGTGCCGACAGCCAAGACCCAAACAAGTGGCTGAAGGTATATGAGCTTATAGCCAAATTTAAGAAATGGGATGACACCATGTGTTTGGATAACGTATTTTTTTACTTGGAGGGCACTGCCAAGCAATGGTATGAGAACGAGGAAAAGTTCACAAGCTGGGAAGTATTCCACACGGAACTGCGCAAGTATTTCAGTGAGACACGACAGAAGTACGAGGCTGAAGATAAAGTGCAGGGCACAGCATCCAGGAGAAATAACAGCATCCTACATTCAAGATGTCTTGGAGCTGTGTAAATAGTGGATCCTAGAATGGAGGAGGAAGATAAGGTTGCACATCTCATGAAGGACCTCCTGAAGGAGGTTTCGACAGCAGATGACTTCATAAAATGGTGTCAGTGTATTGAGACAATGCATCAAAAAAGAATTACACTCAAGAAGTTTGAACAGCTTCCAAACATCGTATCGATATCTGTGATGGAGGAAGAAACTGATTTCACAAGTGTTCTTCATCAGATAGTGAGAGAGGAAGTTCAGAAGGCACTTGAATTGCACAGCGAGCAAAACACCAAGATACTTCAAGAGGTCATAAGGGAGGAAGTGGAACAGACATTGAAACCAATATCTCGTCCTTTATTTCCCTTTAAAACGGTAAAAGTTCTAGACCCATGCAAAGTTACATTCCTACAATGCCACATGAGGTACCTGTCCGGGCACCAAGGAAGACTAACGTCTGGAGGACCCAGGATAACCATCCAGTATGTTTCCACTGTGAACATCCGGGACATGTGGAGAGCTATTGTCAAGAAAGGTGGCACATTTTTGATAACACCTGCGCCAGAAGACAGCAGACTGATCTTAGCCGACGCCAACTCTGGGACGACAAAGAAGAACAAGATGATGTGGGTGCAGGACGACATAGGTCACCATCGCCGTAAGCTAGCCGCTGGAGAGGACGCTCCCCAACATGCTGATCAAGGTCTCCATCACTGTTTAGAAGCTCCAGCCGATGACCCAGCTGCTGCAACCTGGAAAACTAAAGGGTGCCACCTTCCTTAGAGGTGAGGCCGCCAAAGAGAAAACTCCTCCAATGTCAATCACTACAAAAATGATAGGAAACTAGGTCAATATCCTCAAGGATGGCTGACAAGCCCAAGCTCTTGTGGACTCTGGAGCGTCATATACAGTCATTTCAGAGAAGTACCACCACCAGTTGCAGAAAACCGTATTCATAGACAACAAAACATATCTGCTGAAGGTGGCTCATGGGAAATATGTGAAACCTACAGGAAGATGTGTCATTCGTGTGGGTATAAGTGGCCATACCTAGCCCTTAGAATTCATCATCTTACAAGAGTGTAGTCATGACATCATTCTTGGATGGGGCTTTTTGAAAGCTTCTCAGGCAATTATAGATTGTGGTTGCTCAAAGATTATGCTAGACGAGATGAGATACTGTGCACAGGAAGATGCACATCCCAGTGTGTGGTGACTATACCCGGGCTGGTGAAACATGTCACTTGACAGCTCGCGTGTAGTTGGCTTCACTGCGATTGCGAGGTTGCAATAGCTGCCACTGCACACGCCCACAACTCCGAAGTATGTTTTGTAAATGTAAACTGCAATCAACATTTATACGTAAGTGCAACAAAGTACATTTTTCTAACAATTGAGAGAACAACGATGGAGACTAAGCGTTTGATAGTATATTAAACCAGGAAATAAAAACACCTGAAGTTAATGACAATATCTATGAAAAGTCATTCCAAATTCTTACAGTAATACTGCATGTAAAAGGTCATATAAAATGCAAATCTAAGAATACCAAATAACACACTATCCATACTCTTAGAAAGAAATAAAGCAAAACATACATAGCCTACCCGATTGCAGAGAGAAAAAGTTGCTGTATACATTTACACTCACCAATTTACGATGTCAATGGCGCAATTCCATCCAGTTCTCCTTCACTGTCATTGGAATCGGCACCAAAACCGTTGTCTTCATCATCATCATCATCATCATCATTATTAAGAGAAATCATTAACTGTTCATTTTCATTTATAATGCCATCTATAGTCAGTGCTTCTCTTATCAGTTTAGCAACATAGTCTACTTTTTTCCTCCATAAGGTAGTGTCTACAGTAGCAAGACCTTCACATAGCAGTCTTTCCACTTCTGTATAGTAAAAGTCTTGTTGTTACTTCTAATTTACGCCTTGAGTTCACCCCAAACCAATTCAATTGGATTAAAATGACAGTGATAAGGCGGTAGCCTAATTACCAAGTGACCCTGTTTGCTTGCAATTTCATCTACAATGTATTTAGGCATCACAGGCTTATATTGTTTCATGAGCGAGTATGACAGCAGTTTTGTCATGTTCATGCCCACGGCAATGTCTCTCGCCTGCAACCACTGCACCATAGTTTCTTTATGGTCACTAGTGGTGGGAGTTTTATCTAAAATCGTGGAATGGTACGGTGCATTGTCCATCACAAAAACTGTCGGAACACTAAACTGGAGCTACAAATTTTTAAACCACTGTAGAAACCGTGGGTGGTCAATATCCTCATGTTAGTCACCGGTTTTTTTCGATCGAAAAACTAGAAGTCCTTCAGGCACAAAGCCGTTTGAAGATCCTGCATGGGCCAAAATTAATCATGATCCTCTTCCTGTTGCCTGATGACCGCTGCTATTCGGAATATCATTTGTCCAGCATGTCTCAACCGATTCTCCAGTGCTGACACAGGTTTCATCTAACCATATGACTGAGTGTATGTCCTTTCCACAATTTTGTGTAAGAAAATGGTACGAGCTATGATGACATGAGCTTTTTCAAGTTACAGTTTTCGTCCATCTAACTTTTTGAAATGGAAACCCAAACTTTTTAATATAATCTTAAGTGATGTTTTCCCCCCCTGAGAAAAGTTCACTTTCTTTTAAAGAAATTAGCAACCTCGCTATTGTGGGGTATTCTTTCCTTTTGTAGTATCTGTATATGTGTCGACAAATTGCATCAGTTTGGAAAGAATCAATATCTGTAATAGGTTGAGGCTGCTTCTTTTTCTTGCCCGGAGTACTTAAAAACACACTGTTTCTTCCACAGGGGCTTTCTTCCACACTATTTACTTCACTGCCTTGTAAGTCTTGAAGTAGCACACCTTTCCTTATTATGACTGTTCTTTCACTGAGTCCTAGAGTTTTCGAGGTACGCTCTAAAACTTTATTGGCAGGAATTGACGCATGCCCATGAACAGAAACAAATTCTTTTTCTTATTCGTAAAACTCACGCATCCTCTGTAGTAAATCCAAAGCCTGACTATTTAATGGCACTCCACGGCGCAACGGATTGTCGCTTGGTGAACGATATTGTTTTGGTGACATTGTTTATCAAACAAAAACTATAGTCGAGGCGGTAACACAACACAATAGCAGGTGTTCACGCACTAACATATAATATTTACATGGAAGCCAGCAACATGGTAGCGTCGATGCCAGAACCGGCTTTTGTTTGGTGCTGTTATTGGTTCAGTAGACACGGCGCCTCCCGTTCCTCAGTTGTTTGTTAGTTATACTATCAAGTCTGTGGCGCATGGAGAGTGACCTTGAAGTGACATGTTTCAGCAGTCCGGGTATATGTGTGCTGGATGAAGTGATCATTCCTGCAATCAGTGCTAGAAAGGTAACTGTCACATATCATGCCATGCATCAACCCATGGATCTTGTAGTGAAATGTAAGAGAAGCATACAACTGAAGAATAACTTGGTCATCTCAGTCTCTGTCGGCTCGTTTAAGAATGGATTCAGTGAATTGTGGATGTTTAACTGTCGCCGAGAACTGCAGATCCTTCCAAGACGCATGTGCATAGCAAACACTGAGCCGTTAATTGGAGAACAGCTGAGTGTCATAGAAACCTCCTATGCCAAGTTTGTGGGCGAAATTAGCGCTACCACTATGAGACAAGATCTTCTAGCTCGACTATCACCAGATCTCACTAAGGAACAATGGAAGAAGCTACTTGCCATTCTTCAAAAGTTCTCTGAATGCTTCAATCCACAGGCGATGAGCAAATTAGACAAATCAATGGTGAAGCACCGGATTAGTACTGGAGACCATCAACAAATAAGCCAGAGAGCATACCATGTTTCAGCAATGGAACGTCAAATAATTTGTCACGAGGTAGAGAAAATGAAGAAGAATGACATCGTTCAGCCTTCACAGAGCCCATGGTCATCACCAGTGGTTCTCGTGAGGAAGGAGGATGGCAGTTGGTGCTTTTGTGTAGGATACAGGAAGCTTAATAAGATAACAAAAAAGGACGTTTACCCTCTTCCACAAATTGACGATACACTAGATTGTCTGAAGGGGGCTAAGTTTTTCTCAATCATGGACATGTACTCAGGATACTGGCAAATCAAAGTAGATGAGGCTGATCATGAGAAAACTGCATTCATTACCACTGAGGGCCTGTAAGAGTTTAGGGTAATGCCATTTTGTTTGTGTAATGCACCAGCCACTTTTGAACAGATGATAGATAATCTTCTAAGTCACCTGAAGGGGACAATGTGTCTTTGTTATTTAGATGATGTTGTAGTGTTCTCAGAGACATTTGATGAACACACAAAAAGACTGAGGGCCATTCTTAAGTGTTTCCAACAAGGCAAACTGAAACTTAATCCAAGAAAGTGTCTCTTTGGAGCAAAAGAAATCAAAATACTAGGACACCTTGTGTCAAATGAAGGTGTGCAGCCAGACCCAGAAAAGGTGAGATCTATAATGGAATTTCCTATTCCTAAAAGTATTAGAGATGTGAGAAGCTTCCTCGGATTATGTTCTTATTACTGTCATTTTATCAAAGACTTTTGTATTAAAGCCAGGCCACTCCAAGATTTTTTAAAAGATGATCCTAAATTTATCTGGGGTGGTGCTCAACAAGATTCTTTTGATGTGCTGCAAAAAGCTCTGATGGCTGACCCTGTACTAGGTCTGTATGATGATAGAGCACCTACAGGACTACACACAGATACCAGTGGGTATGGGATCAGTGCTGTTCTGGTGCAAATTTTGGATGGAAAATAGGTTATAGCCTATGCTTCTAGGACACTTACAAAAGCCGAGAGAAACTACTCAACTACAGGAAGAGAATGTCTTGCTGTGATTTGGGCCATGTGCAGATTTTGACAGTATCTCTATGGAAGGCCATTCACAGTTGTTACAGACCATCATTCACTTTGTTGGCTGACAGGTCTTAAGGACCCAACAGGATGACTCACCAGGCGGGCACTAGAATCTTCAAGAGTATGACATTACAATAGCGTACAAAAGTGGAAGAAAACACCAAGATGCTGACTCTCTCTCAAGAAACCATGTGCAAGACCATCAAGACTTTGATGAAGATAGTGACTGTCTCGCTGCACTCCAGGATCTCTCTGCTGAGCAGGAGGATGCCAAGGTATCTCAAATTATGCTTGCCTTAAATCGGTCAGAAGATGTAAAAGGACAATTTAAGGTAATTAACAATTTACTTTGCAAGAAAAACTTTGATCTGTTTGGAAAGAGGTGGCTACCAGTGATTCCTAAACACATGCACTTAGATGTTCTACAGAAATTCCATGATACACCTGAGGCCAGACATTTAGGATTCATTAAGACATACAATAGGATCAGCAAGAGATTTTTCAGTCCAGGTTTATTTGGGAGTGTCCGTCACTATGTGTCGCATTGTCGAGAGTGCCAGAGGAGAAAGGCAGTTCCTCAGAAACGACCTGGCTGACTCGTACCAATTCCACCAGCCGAAACGCCTTTTCAGCGTGTTGGGATTGACCTCCTCAGACGATTTCCAATGTCTGCTTGTGGCAATAGATGGATTATTGTTTGCACTGATTATCTGATACGCTATGCCATTACAAAAGCCGTGAAAACAGCCGAAGCATTCGAGGCAGTCAAATTCATTGTAGAAGACATTGTACTAAAACACAGTGCCACAAGATCGTTAATTATGGATCAAGGAAAGTTTTTCAATCGAATCTTGTGACAGAGATAAACCGTCGGTGTAACATTACTCATCACATGACGACTGCCTACTATCCGCAAATTAGCGAGCTTACTGAATGCTTTAATAAGACCTTGCCTGACATGCTATCAATGTTCATCAATGTTGAGCAAAGCAACTGGGATGAGGTGCTAACTTTCGAGACATTTGCCTACAGCACCACCAAACAAGACACCAAAGGATTTATGCCATTTTTTCCTGGTGCATAGGTGTGAGGTGATGACAATGATGGACACTGTGTTTCCGTTACATCCTGATGACGTGGACGAGAACTACATCAGCCAGGTGTTAACCAGAGCTGTGGAAACTTGGCAGTTAGCTCGACTCCGCATGATGCAGGCTCAAGAAAACAACTGCCGAAGGTATGACGCGAGCCATTGCCCTGTTGTCTACCAGTCTGGTGACCTCGTCTGGATCTTCACTCCTGTTCAGAAGGTTGGTCTCTCTGAGAATCTCCTCAGGCACTACTTTGGACCTTATAAGGTTGTAAGACAGTTGTCTGATGTTACTTCTGAAGCTGAAGATATCAACCCCGACACAAGACTACGAAAGATCAGAGATACAGTTCACATCCTTCGAATGAAGCTCTATAAGGATCCTGCAACCCAGGATAAATTTGAAGCTCCAGCAACAGGCAACAAGCGGAAAGGTGATGACGAGCATAGAAGCAAGGGAAGTTCTAAAAAGATCACTGCCAGGGCAAACATCAGTCATCAGGAGTCAGGGTATGCAGGAACGATGACTCATTCCCAGACCAGGAGGACGTAGCACCAAGATGCTGTTCTCTTAAGGAGGGAGCAATGCCACAGAAGAAGCTGAGTGGCACAGTCACTGTAGTGTAGTGGTTATGATACTAGACTGTTGCATGGAAGGTCGTGAGTTCAAAACTCACCTGAACTGTAAAATTTTAATTTCTATATTTGGTTTGAGTACATTCTAGAAGTACCCACAACTGTCAAGAACCATTGTACTGGAATGTTCTGTAACTGTATATGTACCATACGTGTTCTGGCCGGAGGCAGTTCGCTCCACACTCTTGTATGTGGAAGCGCTGAATAAATCTTTGTTAAGTGAAGTTAATGTTAGTCATTCATCTAATAACACCTTCTTCTGTGTGACATTATTTTCAGATTTCCAGAAGGCTTTTGCACCATTCCTCACAAGCAACTTCTAATCAAAATGTGTGATTGCAGAGTATTGTCTCAGTTGTGTGACAGGATTCATGATTTTCTGTCGGAAATGTCATCGTTTGTAGTAATTGACAGAAAGTCACCAAGTAAAACAGGAGTAATAGCTGGTGTTACTCAAGGAAGTGTTATAGACCCTCTGCCATTCCTAATCTAAATAAATGATTTAAGAGAGAACCTGACAACCCTCCTAGATTGTTTGCTGATGCTGCTGTCATTTATTGTCTTGTAAAGTTATGAGATGATCAAAACAAATTGCAAAAGATTTAGAAAAGATATCTGTACAGTGCGAAAAGTATGCAGTTAACTCTTAAATAATGAAAAGTGTGAAGTCATCCACGTGAGCACTGAAAAGAAATCTGCTAAATTTTGGTTACATGATAAATCACACAAATCTAAAGGCTGTGAATTCAACTAAATACTTGGGGATTACAAGCATGAATAACTTAAACTGGAACAATCACACAGATAATGTTGTGGGGAAGGCAAACCAAAGTCTACAATTTATTTGTAGAACACCAGAAAATGCAACAGGTCTACTAAAGAGACTGCTCGCACTACACTTGTCTGCCCTCTTCTGGAGTATTAATGTGTGGTGTGGGATCTGCATCAGATAGGAATCACAGAGACCATCCAAAAAAATTAAAAGAAGGGCAGCTCTTTTGTTGTTACCGTGAAATAGGCACAAGTGTGCCATGAATATGACACACAAATTGGGATGGCAGTCGTTGAAGCAAAGACATTCTTTGTTGCAGAAGGACCTTCTCATGAAATTTCAATCATAAAGTTTTTCCTTGATGTGTGAAAATACTTTGTTGGCATGCGCGTACAAAGGGAGGAATGATCATCATACTAAAATAAGAGAAATCGGAGCTCTCACAGATTGATTTTTCCCAAGCACTGCTCAAGAATGGAACAGTAGTGAAGTAGCTTGAAGGTAATTCAATGAACCCTCTGTCATGCACTTAAATATGAATTGCAGAGTAATCATGTACATGTAGATGCTGAATTATTAGGTCACACAAAGAAAGTAGCTCTTGTGATAATGATGGTATTCTTATTAGCAACTAACTTTTTGTGCTTAGTTGATAACACTTCATTCAAATGAAATTTTCCATCAGTCAGTGAGCTGAGATTTATTTACTAAGAAACTGAAGTATTCATTAGTAACACCCGTTTATAAAAGTAGAGCTAAGCAAGTGACCTCTCATTACTGAGTCATCTCTCATCCTGTAGTTGTGAAAATTTTTGAGGAAGTATCTTACAATAGAATATTGAACCACATTTCACGCAAGCTTCTTAAGCAATGTCGTAGCTTGACTTCTGTAAATGTTTGTCCACAGAGAATTCAACATGTGGTCATTAAAAATTAAACCTTTTCCAATTTTTTTCCATCCACAAGTATTTTTGCGGTCCATCTTTTCTTTGACTGTGACTTTGATGTTCTTGTTTCTTGCATTCCTGTTACATGTGCTTTCCATTTGTTCCTTTACTTCACTATTCCTTAATTTGAACTAAATGTTTCATTCTTTCCTCATATCTTATCTTCAAGTAATGTGTAGCCAGCTGCAGTTCTCAGAAATCTCATCATTGCAATTTCTATCCTTTTTATGTGTCATTCATTAAATGTTCAACATTTACATCCATACAACAGTGTTGGTTCTACTGTTACTTTATATATGTTGTTCCAGGAGGAATGGTCAGTATTCGAGGAAATGGAAGGAACAATCATTCACAGTAGGAAAGGCTAATAAATTTGTTCCAAAATGCATACCTAAAGAGCTATGAGCACTTGTTGAGTAGGAGAGATTTGTTTCACAGCAGCGGAGAAGGAAAAGTGCTCATAGCTCTTATAGTATGCATTTCAAAGCCCATGTTTACTAGAGATGCTTCGAATAATTGCTCTTGTCACATCCCTGAATTTTGACTGTTCCTACTGGATCACCCTGCAAAATTTAAGCAATATATCTCTTCTGCTAGTTTCATAAAGCTATTGGATTATCCATATAAATATTGGAATTTCTGTAGCATTCTACCTACATCGTCATTTGATGTGCTATCTCAAACCAAAAATAAATAAATTTAACTTTCTCTACTGCTTCATTATTAATTACTGTTTTGGCTCTTACTGGTTAACATCCCCTACACCTGTCACTTTTTTATTTTTTTTATGTGAGGGTATTTAAATTATACCCATTTGTTGCTTTGACAAGCGAGAAGAACAGATATTTTAACTAATCTTCCGTTCCAGGTAAAATCTTAGAAGGGAAACTCTCCACCACACCCCCCTCATATTTAGTGGTAAGAGAGCCCAGTGGACAGCCCATTGAAAACTGAAAATGGATCACGCATGGAAACCCTGGGGGAGGGGGGGAGGGGGGGGGGTAGCAAGCACAGGAAGTGCAACATAGTGACCATGACCAGCTACAGCATCGCAGTTACATGGTCACGGTGTTGGACTGCTAAGTGGGCAAGCCGTCTTTGAAGCTCCCATATGCCGATAATAAGTGTAAGGAAGAAACCTATAATGAAAGTTGATTCTGCACAACTATTCTATCAGCAGCTGAAAGGAAGTGGGCTTTCGAATGGGAATCACAAACGTTTGATGACAAGGTGACAAGTCAACTGAATCTGCAAATACAGCTGGTGTATCACATATGGTGTTAGTGACAGTACATGTATCATAAGATAGGAATCCCTTATCGACACACCTAATTTGTACACGTGGTTAGTGGGTGAGTGAGTCAGTGAGATATGCCTCCTTGCTTGATTCATGTGTTTCTATGAATGTGAATGTGACCACTCCCGAGGAAATGATGAAAACATAATAGTTTGTCACATGATGATGATGATGAGGTCCCATACTCCGAAAGCGTAGGGAACGATGTGGGAGACCCGCACCGCTGACTAGGCAAGGTCGTACCGGAGGTGGTTTGCCATTGCCTTCCTCCGAATGTAATGGGGATGAATGATGATGATGATGATGATGAAGACAACACAACAACCCCCAGTCATCTCAAGGCAGGGAAAATCCATGACCTCACTGGGAATCGAACCTGGGACCCTGGGCGTTGGAAGTGAAAACGCTACCGCATGACCACAAGCTGCGGACAGTTTGTCACATAAGCTGCAACAAGTGAACACAACAGTTCCACAATGACAGTTTCTGTGTGCTCTGTCAAAACATATGTTTTTATCATCCTTGAAGTTGTGTTCCATTTTGGAAGTTTTGACTCTTGAATTCCTTTACTGTAAAATAGTTCACACCTGTTTATTTGTAGTTTTCATTTCTGTGAGACATTTATGTGGTATCTCGTCTTCTCTCACTATTCATCACATTTACATCTGACAGTAATATATTCTTACAGTGTGACTCATATTCAATAACCAGTGTGTAGTATGACAACCGCCAAGACTACAGGAACACAACAAACATTTCAATGACTGGATGGAGAGTTCATAATGCTGTGGAGAAAAAAAAAAAAAATACACCAGGGCGTTTTTCAGTTGCTTTGTAGTTCAACACTGTGATAAATCAACCACATTGCCATTGCTCTTCCACTTTGCTCACTGTTGCACTCATTAAGCTTGGACCGTTCACTGTTCTATTTTCGTTTTTTTTCTTCATAGTTCAGTACACTTTTTTCCTGTTTTTGTGTTTGATCTATGTTCAGTTTTTGGCAGACTATCCACTGGGCCATTTTAGCAATAAATCTGAGGGAGTTGCAATGGGAAGTTTTCCTTGTTAGTTGTATGCAAAGAGTGTCTAGAATAATATAACTCATTTTATACTGTTTTGATGATAATTTTTTCCATTTATGTAGGACTTTGTCAACATAAACCTGTGTGATTTTTCCATGCTTTGTTTTCAGTGTGTGACGGTTCGCGCACTTTCATTTCTTCATTAACTGTCCTCGGTGTCGACGTATTGGCTAAAAAAATATGGGGTGGAAGTGCAGTGCCTACTGTAAATGATGTAGGCAACAGATGCACAGTTCCATTTCACAGACCTTTACTTTCACTGTTCACAACCCCCCCCCCCCCCCCCCCCCCAATATTGCACAGTTATATGGCCAGTGCACCATTGTTTAACTTCCGATAAGCCTCATTAATAGGTTGCAGGCAAACATCCACATACTCCTACAATAGTTTACTGTTGAACATCTACAAGCAGTAGAAAACATAACCACATAGTCTGTAGTTCTTCCGGAATAATCAGGTACATATGGAACAGACACTGTCATTGTTTTAACACACAGCCTAATTGTGTTACACTTATTTCACTGTTAAGTTGAAGCATTGTTGTTGTTCTAACCAACACAAGTTCCTGAAATTCAGGACCAAAAATTGGGTCCTTATATACCCTCACAATAATAGTTACTGCAACCATACATTGTTTGAAGTTAAATTTACAGAAATTATAATTAAAACTTAACTCATTTGATTAACTGAATACATCAAACAATTGGTTCTTTCTAATAGTTTCTTCTACTACAAGATTTAGCCGGAATTATTTGTTTAAATCATGAAATTAACAAATATAGTTATGCAAACAATACTTTTGACAAAACTGAAAAGTACATGGGAATTCATTAAGGGCTGGCTTTGCTTACATGTTTTTGAATAGATCCAAATAGATCCTTTAAGAATACTATTAGTTGTTTCTCCAAATGTGTATAATTAGTATAGAATTTATATTTGTTTATAAGTCAACAATAGAATTTAAGTTACGAAACAATTACTGATTTCACCCTATAACAAAAGATACTAACTAGGAATAGTCAAAATAAATTAGAAAATCAATTACATACATAAAACTAAGCACAGAATTAGATCTGGTGTTTTGTTCTTTAAATCTGAGGGCCAACCTTTCTCTTGTATGAAAATGCAGATTATACTCCCATATGATAATGGTAATTAATTCAAAAAATGAATTTTAAGGAGGCAAATGGCAAAACAAGAGGGGAAGTAAAAATATCCCAACTTGCTTCATCACAAGTGGCCATTTTCCAGTTAATTTGGTGTCCATGCATGGAGTTTAATAGAAAATTTGGAGTCTGCAGTGAATTAATGAAGAGGTTTTGGGAAAAAAAGGAAAAAGGGAGTGAAGCTGTGTTGGCTCACATTCACACACTCTCCTAAAGGGGAATAATCAGTAATAAAAATAAACCAGTGTTTGTGTATGTCTGGAGTCTCCCTCCCAAACCCCTGTATCAATTAACAACAAAATTTGGCACACAAACAATATCAGGTATCAGCACTGTGGTGTTTATAAGCTACTGGCTCCAATAGAGGCAGAGATACAAGCAAAAATGTGTTTTTTTCCCCTTTTTTTTCTTTATTTTCTTCCAGCCGCTGGCATTATAGGCTGCGTGCATGACAGGATTTTTGTGTGGGAATAGTATTGGCCTTCCTTACCGACCTGCTTTGCAAGGCAGCCTTCACATCTGGGGCAAAAACTGGTTTTCCAGCCCTGAAATGGAGCCTGTTCTGCACACAGACATGTTGTGTTGAGGTAGCATTGGCCTAACTCATTGATCTGATTTGCATGGCAGCCTACATGTTGGAAGCAAAAAAATTATTTTCAAGCTGCTGACATGAAAGCTGCTCTGCATGACAGATGTCTTGTGGAAGTAGTATTGGGCTGCCTTATCAATCCGTGTTTCAGGGGCATTACTAGTTAATGAGAATGGCTGGCTGGAGATGGGGAGGGGGGGGGGGGAGTGGAGGTTTAGATTGGCAGAGGAGAGGTTGGAGAGAGAGAGAGGGGATAGCAAGGGACGAATAGGAAGGGTGGGCAGGAGGGAGTGAATATGGAGAGGGAGCAGGGGGTTAGACTAAAGAGGGGTTGGAAGGGAATGAACAGGGGGGGGGGGGGGGATGGCAGGGAGAAGGTGGTAGAAGGGTATGACAGGAAGAGCGGGGGGGGAGGGAAGGAGGGAGGCCCAGACAGGGGTAGGAGTGGATTGATAGGGAGAGGGGGCAGGAGGAGATGGACAGGAAGATAGAAGGGGGAAGTGAATATGGACAGAGAGAGGGTGGAGTTGGTGTTGTCAGGGGGGGGATAGGCAGAGGGAGGGGTGATGAGAGATGGAGGTTGAGGGGGACGTGGAGAGGAGCAAGTGTGGGCTGGAGAACAGGGGTAGAGGAGATGGATAGGCAGAGGTGTAAGCTATAGTGGGTAGGTGGACAAGGAGGAGGGGGAGAGGCAGAGATGGACATAGAGGGAGGATGAGGACGTGGAGAGACAATGCACAAATATAAGAGGTGGAAGGATGGGGTGGTTGCAGAGGAAGTGTGTGTTGGAGGGGGAGGGGGGCAGGGGGGGGGGGGCGTGCACTTGAGTTTGTGAGTGGTTTTTGCATAGTCTTGATAATTGTCTTCACATTTGTTCAGCAAGGGGACAAGAAGTGTGTGTCAATAATTTGATTCAAAAATTACCTGGTTCATGGGCTGAATCAGGGCTGTCATATAGAGTGGAAGAAAAAGAGTGCTCTTATACCATCGGACTTGGAAGAATGACTGGCAGCAGTGTCAATAATAATGTTAGCTTCAGTGGACTCTTTCTCTTGTTAGCTCTTTTCTCATTTGCTGGCACAAATGTTTTGTAGGACCATCAAGAAAATATTTCTCTGTCCATCCATAGTTTCTTCTGAGTACAGTATTGGACTGGTAGTTTATTTATGTCATTGTGTCAAAAACAACACGAATGTTGGAGTTTCCCTTTCACTATGAACAATAGTTTGACTCCCATTACTATTACTGCATGCCACTGATGTTAGATGCTGTTTCTGTTGCCTGTACCTATGAGCTTCCTTGGCAGCCAGTGTTTGTGAAGGAAGCTTCTTGTAGAAGAATCCAGTTTCATCAGCATTGTACAAGACATCAACAGTTAAATCTCCTTCCTCTATTATCTTCCATTACTTGCTAACAAATTTATATGCATTGTTTTCATTAGCTTCATGCAAACAGCATGTCATTATTTCCATTTTGATAGCCGACCTTCACATGCTGCAAACAAGTACCACCAAGTTTTTTGTTACATGCAGCTGCCTTTTCCTTTATTATTGAGCCTCTGACTCAAATTCCTTTACGGCATTGTTGTATGAACCATATATAAACAGCTACAACCAGTTCTTCATTCTCTCTCTCTCTCACTCACTCATTCACACACACACACACACCTCTGTTTTTGCAGCTTGCTATCCATTTGGGTTGTGTACTGTCAAATAACATCTTTCTGTTTGATGTCATAAATAGTTCCTTGTCAGACATTCTACTCATCAGCAATGGCTTTCTGCAAAAGAACTTTGGTTCAACTTAACTGAAATTTAGAGCTTTAAGTTGAGGTGTAACATAATGTGTTTCCTTTTAGAAGACATGATATTGAACTGTAAAGACTGCCACAATTTCAAATATGTATTTAACACTGTAATTCACTAACAACCTTGTTGCACACATTAATTCATTGTTGTGTGCTGTTTTGAATGTGAACCTGATTATTGAGAGGCCAGACTGCTGAGAGCAAGATTAGCAAGAGTTTAATAATACTAAAACACAATTTCAAAGCATAGAGTAAATACCTATGGAGTGATCATTCTGATGTGCAGAACAAGAATTCTATCCACAACATCTCCTGTCCTCAAGCCATGTGGTATTGGGACAGCATATTGCAGCCCATATAGCACTTAGCTAATTTGGAGTGTTATTACTTCGCTAGTACACACAGACCACCTCCAGAAATGTCGTGAAACTTTGTATATGCATTTATAGACATCTTTACAATTTTATGCCTGGAACTAAATTTCTAAAAGGGTATTGTGCTTTCCTGTATCAAAGCTTAGATTCCATTATGTTTTTTCTGGTTACAGGAAAAAGAAGGTTCCCTTATTATTTTTGATCCTTATTTATTCTTTGGCTTTTCTCAGGCAAGTACACAATTATCTATAACCTTTTTTTGCCATCTCATCAGGAAAATAAAAACATACAAAATTAAAGCTTGACTTTGGGGCATTAATTAACATGAAATATGTTATCTTGGTAATACGTATGGCAAATATGTATTGTATTATAAATACAAGTGATAGTAAGTTTGCTTATAGGAGACCACCATTAGTGATGAAACTCAAGAAAGCCCCCTTAAAGTAATCAAAGGAAATTAAAGATATTTTGGCAAACAATGTTGGAAATTATACAAACCTTATACTCATTGTAAAATAAAGCACAGTAAATTTTATTTGATTTTTATTTAGTCCTGTTACATTACACTTTCTACAAAGGTTTTACTGTAATGTAAGGCAAGTCAAAGAATACAATATTACATGGGTAAAAAGATAGAAAAACAAACAGTACTGTTAACAATATAAATACACAATCTTTTTTTTTCTTTGATCTCATTGTGTCTTAATGTCAGTTTCAGTTGGTTTTTGCCTTTCACTATCAGCCTGCTCCCTCAGATTTCATCTTGTTTCCCCTTAGTTCATCCTCTTCATGATTTTCCTCCCACATGTTTGAGTGTATTTTTGTGAATACTTTTGGACACATTTGTTCATAATTTACATATTTTTACGTGTTTTTATTCACCACCATGGATCCTTGCTTCTTCCATCTGCATTAATACAGAAAAATTTCCTTGTCCCTAGCCAGAACCCAGCCCCACATGCTACTCCTGCATTGTTGCTTGGCTTGTGAAAACCCCCCAAATGGCCTTACCACAAATTGCCCATCTCCAGCTGCCATCCTTCCTTCTACAATGACCTCCATCTGCTCAGATTCAGCCAAGCCTTAACCCTCACCAGCATATTCCTGCAAAATCATATAAATCAGGCCCAAACCTCCTTGCAGTATTCCCTCTCCATCCACAAAATTCTCCTGTTACGCAATCTCAAATTCCTGGATCCCAAATCACACACTGAAACTCTTGTCCTACAGGAACTAGAGCAACATGCACAATGCTACCTCAAAAAACTCTTCACCCTGTTCACTTCTTACTCCCACCTTGGACTACTACTACCCACCACCTCTACAACAACCTCCCTCTCATCCCCTCATAGCTGACAAACCCTGTATCACAGACCTACTACATTTACCCCACCCTCAAGAACTCTCTCCCACCACCATACAGAATCTAGAACCTAAACAGACACGAAACACAATATGAAACTTTCCTCCATAAGCCTTATCCTCGCAGAAGTCCTTTCCAAAGGCCTCACCTCTGGCCCACTTCCAAATTCAATTCACGCAGGACTTGTTAAAGACTTTCTCTCCTTCTCCTGATCCCTATAGTGGAAACACTTTTTTGCCACCACCAATCAGATTCAAAGACCAATATTGAACTCTGCTAGCCTCAGTTCTCTCCTACGTCCAACTGTGAGCCACTCCACTGCCCCCAATCACTCCCTGCCTTTCCAGAATTTCTTAATGTCGAACCTTCCCCAAATCCCTCAACATGCAAACTAACCTTACTTCTGCAGAACGAACTGCAATCCATCACCTAAAAACTGATCCCAACCTTATAATACTGCCTGCTGACAAAGACTCCACCACTGTTGTTTTGAACCATAAGGATTACCTGTGCCAGCCATCAGATTCATCCACATACAAACCCTGCCACAGTGACCCCATCCCATGAATCCACGTACCTCCTGTATAAAATATGCCAAGTATTTCCTCCGCCAACTCTCTACGGTTCCTGTTCCACTACCACACAGTGCCTTACTTGTCACTATTAATGCCACCTCCCTTTACATTAGCCTTACCGCTATTGAACACTACCTTTCCCAACACCCGATGAATTCCAAACCAACCACCTCCTTCGTAGTCACCATGACCAATTATATCCTCACACACAATTACTTCTCCTTTGAAGGCATTACCTGCAAACAAATCTAGGATATGGCTATGGGCACCCACATGGCACCCAGCAATTCATGGATCATCTGGAGTAATCCTTCCTAAATACTCAGAATCTCAAACCCCTCACCTGGTTCAGAGTCATTGAAACACCATCATCTGGATCGAGGATGAGGACACCTTAACCACATTCCTCCAGAATTTCAACATCATCTCCCTCATTCATGTCACCTGGTCCTACTCAATGCAACAGGCCACCTTCCTTGATGACCTCCACCTCAAACATGGCCACATCAGTACTTCTGTCCATATCAAACCTACCAACAACCAGCAGTACCTCCACTTTGTCAGCTGTCATCTGTTCCACACCAAGAATTCCCTTCCATATAGCCTAGCCACCCGTGACCATGGCATCTGCAGTGATGAGCAGCCCCTTTCGAAATATACTGCAGGTCTCACAGAAGCCTTCACAGACTGTAATTACTCTCCCAACCTTGTACATAAATAGTTCTCTTGTGCCTTCTCTCTGCCAAATTCCCACCATTCAGCCACAGAGGAGCAACCAAATCACATTTTCCGCCAGGGTTTTGTCTCCTCTCATCATGCCCTGGAATGAGGAATTTCGTACCCACTATCCTTCCCACCACTTCCATAGTGGTATTCTGCCACCCACCAAACCTACACAATATCGTCATCCATCCTTACAGAGCCCATGCCCCCAACCCCTTGCCTCATGGTTCATATCCATGTAATAGACCTAGTTGCAAGACCTGACCCATACATCCTCCCACCACCACCACCACCACTTACTCCAGTCCAGTCACAAGCATCACCTATCCCATAAAAGGCAGGGCTATCTGTGAAACCTGTCATGTGATGTATAAGCTAAGCTGCAATCATAAGCTAAGCTGCAACCACTGTGCTGCATTCTACATGGTCATGACAACCAACAAGCTGTCTGTCTTCATGAATGGCCACTGACAAACTGGTGCCAAGAAACAACTGGACTATCCGATTGCTGTGCATGCTGCCCAACACAACATACTTCATTCCAGTGACTGCTTCACAGCCTGTGCCATTTTGATCCTTCCCACCAACACCAGCTATTCAGGATTGCACAGGTGGGAACTTTTCCTGCAAAATATACTATGTTCCTGTAACCCTAGTGGCCTCAACCTTCATTAGTCATTGTCCTTCCCATCTAGTCACTTTCCTGTTCTCATTCCAGCACTAGACAGCCCTCTCTTCCACCAATGCACCCACAGTCTTTCTAGCTGTCTTACCCTCTCTCCATCTCATCCCTGTACACTACTGCCACAAGCAGCACTTTACCGTCCCCCACCCATATCCTGCTATCCCCGCCAGGGGGCTCGCCACTCTTTGGTGGGTTTGTGCTTGGCTACCACAGGGCCCCAGCCTTTGCAGCAGTTTTTCCCTTCCATGCTGCATGTCTATACTCTTGTTATTCTTTTTCCCCTCCCTTGGGGAACATGTCTGGGGTGTTATTGGGATTGTACTGCAGTGTCTGTTGCTGACGTAAGAACAGTTTCACCATTGTTTTTCACCACCTTTTCCTTTCTTTGTTTCCCTTCTTCTCTCGTTACTCTACTTCAGTGTTTGAGGTTCCTCTTTTTCTTCTTCCTCCCTGTGTGCTCCTGAAGGCCAGCCCAGGACTGGGTAATGCATAATTCCCAGCCCCAGATCGACAGGTACGGTTCGCACGTGCCCCCTGGTACAGGCCAGGCCCAGGGAGGGGTGATTGCCTGAGCTGCAACCTTCCCAAATTACCAATTGGTCCCTGTGTCCAGTGTTTGGGAGGTGTGACCTGAGGTTTGAACAGTCATCTAAGACAGGTGTGCTCCCTTGTGAATGGGGGCTCCAGCTGGAAGGAACACACCATCAGAGATGCTGCAATCGTGGGGGATTTTCTCGCAATGAGCCAATCATCTTCACAATCAGCGTCTATGAAATGTAATTGGAATGAGGCTAATAATTCAAAGTCCCTTCCAGCTGCACCATGGTTCCTCGTGGTCTCACATACTGAAGACAGTCAGTCCCTTGTGACAGTAAATCCGTTTATTCAGAAAAGTGTCGATGAAATTGCCGGCCCTGTTAAATCCTGCTCTTGTTTACAGAATGATAATTTGCTTTTGGAGATTACTTCTGATTCTCAGACACAACAACTGCTTGCTGCCTCACTTCTCTATGGCTACCCTGTTTCGAGGCCCATACAACATAGAACTCTTCCCGTGGTGTTATTTACACTAGTCTGCTTGACAGTCTAGCCGAGGCAGAAATCCAATATTACCTCTGTGATAAGGGTTTCATTGCCATAATCATGTAATGGAAAACGTAGATTCCTCCTTAGTGCTCACCTGCACTGTTTTCCTCACCTTCGATAGATTGGTGCTTCCGTGTAAAATCAAAAGCAGGCTATGAAATTATCGCAGTCCGGTCGTACATTCCAAATCCAATGTGCTGCTATCAGTGTTATCATTTCAACCACATTAGAACATCTTTATGACACCCAGCCAAATGTGTAACATGCAGTAGAGATGTGCACGAGGGCGATTGTCTGCCTTCTCCTCCCCACTGTGTCAACTGCAATGGTGGCCATGCCGCCTCCTCTCGGGATACTCCCATGTATCTTGATGAGTGGGTTGTCCAAGAGATCTGGGTAAAGGAAATAGTGCCTTACCTAGTGGCTCACAAGTTATTGGCTTGTCGCAAAACTTGCGTTCTCCTGTCTGGCACCTATAGTTCTGTTCTTGTTACCCCTCACTCCATGAAGGACATGGCCACGCAAACATGTGACCCACAGTTCAGCTCTGAGATTGTGAAATCGCCCAGTGTCAAGGTAGCATTGCCATCCTCCATCCAGCTGTGCAACAAGCCACCAAACTCTCGCCTCAAGGGGCGAGGCCACCAGCTACTCAACTGATTGACCCGAAAGGACAGGAGTACGCCCATGAAGACTTCCAACATCCATCCAGCCGAACAACACTGAAGTCTTCCTATAACCAGAAAGGCTCGAAGAAGTCCATCAAAGGCAAATGGTCTTCTCCTTTGCCGACTCGAAGATCCTCTTCAGTGGTGTTGCCACGTGATACCTTAGCCCAGCTGGCCTCTGTGTCACTATTGTGCGCCACTAACCGTTTTTCAGTGTTGGACTCCACAGACAGACCGCACAGACAAGCCGATGCTTCTGTGGACCCCATGGAGCAGGATCCTCCTGCTTCTGTGCCCTTTAGTAGTGAGTCTTCATAGGCTGTCACTCGGCAGCCACTGAGGTAGCACCCCTACATCTCTTCCTCATCATGACTCTCCTCCAGAGGAATGTTCACGCCGTTTGGTCCCACAAAGAGGATTTATGGTTGCTTTTAGCATTGTAGCGTCCTCTTGTACTCTGCCTTCAGGAAACGAAACTGCACCCTCACAACGCTTTGAGCTTTCACATTTCTTCCCTCTGAGGTTGGCATTCCATCTCATGGGGGCATTATGCTGCTCATACGGGATGACATTCATAGTCAGTCCACCTCCCTGACTACCCGTCTTCAAGCTGTTGCATTTTGCCTTTTCCTTCCCCACCTGACTTTTTCCCTCTGTACCATTTATGCCGCTCCATCATTCGATGTCACCAGGGCAGACTTCCATCAGCTTATTGGGCAGCTACCTTCCCCATTTTTGCTACTCTGTAACTTTAATGCGCATCATCCCCTTTATGGTTTTCCCAGGACCTGTCAGAGAGGTGGCCTCTTGGCTGACCTTAATCAACTTAACCTCTTCTGCCTTAATACTGGTGCACCCACTTTTCTTTCTGACTCCTCACACACCTATTCCCATTTGGACCTATCCTTCTGTACTGCCCAGCTTGCCCATCATTTTGAGTGGTCTGTTCTTACTGACATCTACTTGAGCGACCATTTCCCATGCCCTATCCATTTGCCGACTCCTACCCCATCTGCATGCACACCCAAATGGCAGCTTATTATGGCTGATTGACAGCTTTACTCCTCACTGGCGACCTTTGAAGACCAAGATTTACCCAGTTGTTATGACCAGGTGGAAAATATAACAAACATCATCCTTACCGCTGCAGAACTTTCCATTCTTTGTAGGGCCTGATCGCATCCACAGCCAGATCTCATCTGACTACAAGCTACATCTTCTCGTCATCTTCAACTGGCTCTGGCGCAATGGCGTCTTTCCATCGCAATGACAGGAGAGTGCCATCATTCCGGTACTCAAAACCAATAAAAACCTGCTTGATGTGAATAGCTATCGGCTATCGGCCTCACCAACGTTCTCTGTAAGCTGCTGGATCGTGTGGTATGTCAGCAATTGGGTTGGGTCCTGGAGTCACATGGCTTGCTGGCTCCATGTCAGGGTGGCTTCTGCCAGGGTCACTCTACCACTGATAATCTTGTGTCCCTCGAGTCTGCCATCCAAACAGCCTTTTCCAGATGGCAACACCTGATTGCCGTCCTTTTTGACTTACATAAAGCATACGACACGACTTGACGACATCATATCCTCGCCACATTGTATGAGTGGGGTCTCTGGGGACCACTCCCAATTTTTATCCAAAACTTCCTGTCACTCCATACTTTCCATGTCCAAGTTGGTGACTCCCATAGTTCCATCCATATCCAGGAGAATGGAGTCCCGCAGGGCTCTGTATTGAGTGTCTCTACTTTTAGTGGCCTTTAACATTCTAGCAGCAGCTGTCAGGCCCTCCATCTCACCTTCTCTGTATGCAGATCACTTCTGCATTTTGTACTGCTGCTCCAGTTCTGTTGTTGCTGAGCACCGCCTCCAGGGAGCTATCCACAAGGCGCAGTCATGAGCTCTAGCCCACGGCTTCCAGTTTTCGCAATGTCGTGTGTCATGCACGTCTGTCGGCATCGTTCCATTCATCCAGAACCCGTACTTTACCTTAATGATGATCCACTCACTGTAGTGGAGACATATCAATTCCTAGGACTGGTTTCTGATGCTCATCTTTGTCTGCTTAAGCAGAAGTGCTGGCAGCACCTCAATGCCCTCCGCTGCCTGAGCAACACCAATCAGGGTGCAGATCGCTCTATGCTTCTGCAGCCTACAGAGCCCTTGTCCAATCCCAGATCGACTATGGGAGTGTGGTTTATAGTTCGACAGTGCCTTCAGCATTGCATTTACTCGACCCTGTGCACCACTGTGAGGTTCTATTAGCGACAGGAGCTTTTAGGACAAGTCCGGTGACCAGTGTACTGGTGGAGGTTGGTGTCCCTCTACTGCAGATAAGATATGCACAACTGCTCACCAGTTATGCAGCACACATTCATAGTTCCCCTGCATCCGAATTATCATCTCCTGTTCCCACCCATGGCAGTCCATTTCCTACATCGGCAGCCCAGATCGGGGCTAATTATTGTGGTTCATGTGTGGTCCCTTCTCTCCAATCTGGACTCCTTTCCTTTACCACCTCTACTTGCAGTCCGTTCATGTATGCCTCCATGGTGTACACATCAGCCACAGCTTTTTCTGGACCTTTTGCATGGCCCTAAGGACTCTGTTAACACCGCCACTCTCTGGTGTCACTTCCTCTCAATTCTTGACGTGTTCCGGGGTTCTGAAGTGGGTTATACTGACGGCTCAATGGCTGATGGTCACATAGGCATATTGAGCAGTATTCCTGGCCAGGTGGCTGCAGTGCATTCACTGCAGAGCTGGTGGCCATATCTCGTGCTCTTGAGTACGTCCACTCATGCCCTGGCGAGTAATTTCTCCTGTGTACTGACTCACTGAGCAGCCTACAAGCTATCGACCAGTGCTACCCTCACCACCCTCTGGTGGTGTCCATTGAGGAGTCCATCCATACCCTTGAACAGTCCTGCCATTCCCTGTGGTGTTTGTGTGGACCCCAGAACATGTTGGAACTCCCGGCAATGAACTTGCCGACAGGCTGGCCAAACAGGCGACGCAGAAACTGCTTCTGGAGGTAGGCATTTCCGAAACTGACCTGTGTTCTGTCTTACACCGCAGGGTTTTCCACCTTTGGGAGATGGAATGGCATAAAAGCATGCACAACAAACTGCATGTCATTAAGGAGACTATGAATGTGTCGAAGTCTTCCACGCAGGCATCTCACAGGGAATCAGTTGTCCTCTGCCTGCTCTGCATTGGCCATACGTGGTTAACGCATGGTTATCTACTCCAAAGCTGACCTGCGTTCTGTCTTACACCACAGGGTTTTCCACCTTTGGGAGATGGAATGGCATAACAGCATCCACAACAAACTGCATGTCATTAAGGAGACTATGAATGTGTGGAAATCTTCCACGCAGGCATCTCACAGGGAATCAGTTGTCCTCTGCCTGCTCTGCATTGGCCATACGTGGTTAACGCATGATTATCTACTCCAAAGCTGACCTGCGTTCTGTCTTACACCACAGGGTTTTCCGCCTTTGGGAGATGGAATGGCGTAACAGCATGCGCAACAAACTGCATGTCATTAAGGAGACTATGAATGTGTGGAAGTCTTCCCCGCAGGCATCTCACAGGGAATTAGTTGTCCTCTGCCTGCTATGCATTGGCCATACGTGGTTAATGCATGGTTATCTACTCCGAAGCTGACCTGCGTTCTGTCTTACACCACAGGGTTTTCCGCCTTTGGGAGATGGAATGGCAATACAGCATGCACAACAAACTGCATGTCATTAAGGAGACTATGAATGTGTGGAAGTCTTCCACGCAGGCATCTCACAGGGAATCAGTTGTCCTCTGCCTGCTCTGCATTGGCCATACGTGGTTAACGCATGGTTACCTACTCCGAAGCTGACCTGCGTTCTGTCTTACACCACAGGGTTTTCCGCCTTTGGGAGGTGAAATGGCATAACAGCATGCACAACAAACTGCATGTCATTAAGGAGACTATGAATGTGTGGAAGTCTTCCACGCAGGCATCTCACAGGGAATCAGTTGTCCTCTGCCTGCTCTGCATTGGCCATACGTGGTTAACGCATGGTTATCTACTCCGAAGCTGACCTGCGTTCTGTCTTACACCACAGGGTTTTCCGCCTTTGGGAGATGGAATGGCATAACAGCATGCACAACAAACTGCATGTCATTAAGGAGACTATGAATGTGTGGAAGTCTTCCATGTGGGCCTCTCGTGTGGAATCAGTTGTCCTGTGCTGGCTCCGCATTGGCCATATGCGGCTAATGCATGGTTACCTACTCCATCGCGAGGACGCCCCTCAGTGTCGCTGTGGCTCCCAAATGACAGTCGTCCACCTCTTGCTGGCATGCCCACTTTTAGCCGCTCTGTGATAGACTTTTAACTTTCCCAGCACCCTGCCTTCGGTGTTGGGTGACAATGCCTCCACAGCAAGTTTAGTTTTACGTTTTATCTGTGAGAGTTGGTTTTATAGTTCTATGTAGGTTTTAGCACTTGTCGTTTGTCCCTCTGTGTCCTCCACCATAGTGCTTTTAGGGTGGAGGTTTTAATGTGTTGCAGAGTGGCTGGCTTTCCCTTTTTATTCTCGTGGTTGGCGAGCCACTGTAATCTGCTTTCATGTTTAACTCTCTTCTGTTTCTCACATCTCTCTGTTGTTTTCTTGTTCTCCTTTGTTCCTTTTAGTGTTTGTCACCTCCCCTTCATTCTTGTGGCTTTTCCTTTGTTTCCATTTTGTGTTATATGTTTCGTCTATTTTATTCTCGCTCTTGTGCCATTGTTTTATTAGGAACAAGGGATTGATGACTCGTAATTTGGTCCCTGCTCTCGCCTTTAATCCAACTAACCATTCCTGGCACTTCCTCTTTACCACATTGTGTCCCAGTCCCATGGTGGACTGAGGCATTCTGTGACACCATTCGCACATGGAAACATGCTGTCCACATTTTTAACAGTCATCTTACAATGGCAAACTGCATTCCTTATAAACAGATGCGAGCAAAGTGTCGTCGCGTTCTTCAGGATAGCAAAAGAGCTAGCTGGATTCCCTTCACTAGGTCTTTTAACAGTTCCACACCTTCCTCTGTCATGAGGCCCAACCTGCAATGTCTCTCTGGGACCAAGATCCATTCATCAATTTCCGGCCTTTCAGTAGCAGACAATGTCATCGTAGACCCTATTGCTATCTCAAACACCTTGGGCCGCTATTTTGTGCACATTTCAAGCTCTTTTTACTATCACTCTGCCTTTCTCCATCGGAAATGAGTGGAGGAGGCTCCGGCAATGCCCTTCTCTTCCCAGAATTGTGAGTGCTACAATGCTGCCTTTACTATGAGGGAGCTAGATCATGCTCCAGTTTATCCCGATCCTCTGCCCCAGGGCCAGACGCTGTCCATGTTCAGATGTTGCAGCACCCCTCTCTTGTGGGCAAGTACTTTCTGCTTGACATGTACAACTGCATCTGGGCAGAGGGCATATTTCCCAGACGTTGGCATGAAGCGACCATCATTCTCATACCTAACCTTGGTAAGGACTAAAACTTTCCTTCTAGCTACCACCCCATCTCTCTTGCCAGCTGGTGATGGAACATATGATTCAGGCCGGCTGGTATAGTGGCTATGGTCTCACAATTTATTGACGAATGCACAGTGTGGATTTTGAGCGCAGTGTTCTGCAGTCGACCATCTCGTCTCTTTGTCCACCCATGTCATGAATGGTTTTCTATGGAAATCCCAGCCTGTGGCTTTGTTTTTCGATTTGGAAAAGGCCTACGACACCTGCAGGAGAACTGGTATCCTCTGTACTCTTCATAGATGGGGCCTCCTTGGCCGCCTGTCCTGTTTCCTTCAGGAATGTTTAAAAGACAAATGGTCCTACATAAATATCAAACAATTTTTTAATTTCATTATTTAGAGCTTTAGATTTGGTGTAACTTTTGTCAAAACTAGGTCTCCAACTTTGAATTCTGTGTTTTTTATGTGTTTATCATGTCATTTCTTTCTTTTTTCATAATAGTCATTAATGATCCTCCTAACTACTTCCTCTCTTTCAGCTGCTGTAATGCTTTTACAAGCCGGAAACTCAATAAGTTCTTTAATTAAGTAAGGTTTCTTTTGATCAAACATGATCTTGTAAGGAGAGTATCCTGTGGTGGTATGTTGTAAGTTATTCATAACGTCTTCAAAATCATTGATATAATTTAACCAGTGAATGTGATCCTTTTGACAGTAAGTTCTACATAATCTTCCAATTTCTCTCATATAATGCTCAATAAGGTTACATTTGGGTGAATAAGATGAAATTAGGATATGTCTGATATTATATTCTTCTACAAATTCCTTCCAAAACTTTGAAGTAAACTGGCTCCTATTGTCTGACAAAATTGCTTTTGGTATACCCACTTATATACCCACTTTAATGAAGTAGTCATTCACAAGTTTGATGGCTATTTTCTTGCTAGTTGCTTTCTTTAAAGGATAAAATTTTACATATTTTTGAAAATAAATCTACAATAACAAAAATATACTGAAATTCTCCTCTAGCTCTCGGAAGTTGGCTATACAAATCTATTCCCACTAAATCTGACTGTTTATGAGGTATATATCAAAAAACAAAGATGATGTGACTTACCAAACGAAAGCGCTGGCAGGTCGAAAGACACACAAACAAACACAAACATACACACAAAATTCAAGCTTTCGCAACAAACTGTTGCCTCATCAGGAAAGAGGGAAGGAGAGGGAAAGACGAAAGGATGTGGGTTTTAAGGGAGAGCGTAAGGAGTCATTCCAATCCCGGGAGCGGAAAGACTTACCTTAGGGGGAAAAAAGGACGGGTATACACTCGCACACACACACACACACACACACACACACACACACACATATCCATCCACAAATATACAGACACAAGCAGACATATATGTCTGCTTTTTTCCCCCTAAGGTAAGTCTTTCCGTTCCCGGGATTGGAATGACTCCTTACCCTCTCCCTTAAAACCCACATCCTTTCGTCTTTCCCTCTCCTTCCCTCTTTCCTGATGAGGCAACAGTTTGTTGCGAAAGCTTGAATTTTGTGTGTATGTTTGTGTTTGTTTGTGTGTCTTTCGACCTGCCAGTGCTTTCGTTTGGTAAGTCACATCATCTTTGTTTTTTGATAAATTTTTCCCACGTGGAATGTTTCCCTCTATTAATATGTTTATGAGGTATCACATTTTGTAAAAGACCCTTGTTGGTTTTGTTACTTACTTTTGTTCTTTGGCACTGATCACAACTGGCAAGAAAAGTTCTAACCCTCCTAGACATGTTATGAAAACATATACATTCTTGGATTTTTTGAATACATTTCAATGCACCGAAGTGTCCGAAACTTTCATGTGTATATTTTATCAAAGTATTGATGTGAGAATCTGGCCAGAAAACTTTCCATACATCACTGTCTGGGTTGTTTTTATGAAGCAGAATAGCTTTGAAGACTTGGTAGTAAATTTGTCCTTTTTCATGACCTTTCTTTCCTATATAACTCTTAACAAGCTTCCAATGATGATCACCATTTTGGTATCTTCTCAATTGATTACAGATTTTCCTAATTTCATTTTCTTCTTTCACATCTTTAAAGTACATAATTTTGAAATGTTTACCTTGACTATCATTTTCACTATCATTTACATTTCCCACTGGCATTCTTGACAGGGCATCAGCAATAACATTTTCATTTCCTTTTATGAAATGAACTGTATATCTAAACTGCTGTAAGAACATTGACCACCTGGTAATCCTCCCATGATACAATTTATATTCCTGTATGTAAGTTAATGCTTTATGATTGGTATAAACTTTGATTTCATGCCCGAACAAATAATTTTTAAATTTCTTAAATCTCCATACTATTGCCAAAAGTTTCTTTTCTGTAATCATATAATTTCTCACATGTTTCTGAATGATGTTCTATTTTCCCATTGATTTCCTTTCTTTGGAACAAATGTACCCCCAAACCATAATCACAACTGTCAATCGTCATTTCATTTTCATTTCATTTCATTTAGTATCATCCTTTGCAGCATTTACATGAAATATTGTCCTAAAACTGTCCAGAATACGGGCAGCAGAATATTACAGATTTCTATCAAACACATAAAATTAACATTATATAATATGTTGAAAATTAAAACATTGAATTAATGGGTATTTCTTTTACATGCTCTTTTAACATGTGCCGTATGTGATGAATTTATATATAATTAGTACATTTTGGAGAACACACATTACACGTAATTTAGCGTTAAAAGAGTATAAACAAGACATAGAACTGACAATGAGAACAACATGATATCGACAATACAACTATCAGTTAGTGATTTAAGGATTCAAAATCTTCCTCTATGCTATAAAACCATTTATTTATCGGATACTTTTTTAATTCTCACTTAAATTTTCCTTCATCTTCTGTTCCCCTGATGCAGAGCTGCAGAGCATTATAACGCTTTATTCCATAGTGGCTCAAATGTTTTTGAGTTTTTGTTTTTCTTGTTCTTTCTACATGCAGATTCTTACAGATATGTGTATTTTAGTCATGAAGATCTGAATTTACACGTAAACTACTCAAGTGTGTTCTTGTATGTAGTATGCTTTCTAATATGTACAAAGATGGTACTGTAAGTATGTTTAGCTGCGTGAACAAGGGCTTTCAGTGTGTTTGTGAAGAGCTGTGTGTAATAATTCTAATGGCCCTTTACTGTAATTTGAAAACCTATCTCTAGTGACATTTAGTTGAACCCCAGAATGTTATTCCATAGGATATAATAGAATCGAAATAAGCCATATACACTTATCTTGTACACTCTGCACTGCAAACTCTAGAAATTATTCTCAGTGCAAAACATGCTGAAATGAGTTTTTTGGATATGTATGTGACATGGGCTTTCCAGCTGAAAGTGCTGATCAATGTACATGCCCAAAAATTTTTTAACACCAGACTTTCTCTATTTTATGGCCACTCAATGATAAATGGTGATCATCCTTCTCATTTACTTTACCATACTGTATGTAATTTGTTTTATTTAAATTGAGTGTTAACTTAGCATAAAACCATTGTTGCACACTCTTCAGAACTTTTTCAGCTGTAGTGAATAAGGATTTGCTGCCATCACTTATAATTATGCTTGTATCATCTGCAAATAACATAATTTTTTATGATCTGTTGGGTCTTACAATGTCATTTATATAGATTAGGAATAATAGGGGGCCAAGAACACTACCCAGCAGGGCACCTACTGGCGCTTTCTTAGCATCAGCTATCCACTTTATTTTTTGCTTATTCTGAGATGAGGTGAGTTCCACGACCTGAGTTCTATCTTGGAGATAGGATTCAAACAATGTCCTCCCAATTCCTCTGATGCCTATTGCCTCCAGTTTGTCAAGGAGAATTTGATGATCTACTGCATCAAATGCCTTTGAAAGGTCTAGGTTGATTCCTACCACACATTTGTTATTGTCTAAATATCTAATAATTTCTTCCGTATAGGCTTGTATAGCTGTTTCTGTGCTGTCATCTGTACGAAAACCATGTTGATTACAATTTAGAAGATTGACGGTGTCAAGGTAGCTTATGAGTCTAATTTTCATCAGTTTTTCAAAATTTTTTGATAAAGATGGAAGGAGGGATATAGGTCTATAGTTTTCTATCTTACATGTATCCCCATTTTTGAATAATGGTTTAACCTTAGAAATTTTCAGCCTTTGGGGGAACACACCTTCATTGAATGATAAATTGGCAGTATGTACCAGTGGTTCCAAGATTTGTGAGATGACTTTTTTTTTATTATTATCACTGGCACTTCATCCAGTCCTAGCAAAATGGTAATGATAAATCAGGCTTATAAAGTATTTCACTCTCCATCAACTCTTTCTTAATTTCCTCAAAAGCTAATTGACATTCATCAGACCAATCCCACACTGCATTTTTTCTTATGAGGTTGTTTAAACATGGTACATTAAGTGCCTGTGTTTTCACATATTTTCGATAAAAGTTTACTAATCCAAAATGACTTCAAATCTTTTTTATTCCTAGGTTTTGGGAATTTTGCGATGGGCTCAGTCTTTTCTCCATCAGGCAAAATCCCTTTTTTACTTATGCAATGGCCAAGAAATTTTAATTGTTTCATTGCAAATTTACATTTTTCTAATTTTCTGTCATATCCCCCTGCATCATTTTCTCTCCAGTATCCTGTAAAATTTGTATATGTTCTTCCCAGGTCCTGCTTGATACTAAAATGTCATCCACATATATGATTAATTTTTCCAAGAGTTCTTTACCCAAAACAAAGTCTAATTCCCTAATGAATTCTGCTACAGATACATTTAAACCAAATGACACAACACAGTATTGAAAACTTTTTCCATTAAACAAAAATGCAGCGTACTTGTTAGAGTCCCTCTCCAGTTCAATCTGCTGAAACTCAGAGGTTAAGTCAAGGTTAGTCATATACCTTACATTTTCAAACATGTTAAGCAGTTCATCCATACTTTCAGGATGGTCAGTTTCTCTCTTTAAATATCTATTTAGATGGCTTGAGTCCAGAACTAAACGGATCCCCCCATCTTGTTTTGAAAGCACTACCAATGGGTTATTGTATGAACTACAACTTCTTTCTATTATTTTCCATTTTCTGAAGCTCTCTATCTACTTCTTTTCTTTTGCAAATGGGATTAGCATATGGTTTAATGAAGAATGGGTCATGCACTTTTAATTTCGGTTTACAACTATACCATTTTACTCTCCCAGGTTTTACATAAAATATGTCATTGTAATCCCCCCCCCCCCAAAAAAAAAAAAAAAAAAAAAAAAAAAAAAAAAAAAAAAAAAAAAAAATCCTCAAGTTCTCTTCTGTTCTTTACATTAAGGCTTTCAGTTTCACACTCTTTTTTAGCTACCATTTCACTATAGCAGTCAACACTGTTATCATTAATGCACAATTCTTCCCCTTCCTCACAATAATCATCACCATTAGTCTCTTGCACCCCCCTTAATCAGATTACTTTGGCCACAATCTTCCATTACAATAGTATCTTCCCCATGAATTCTACTCTTTGGAGCAACAAATGTTATTTTCATGTCAGCACAGATAAAATTTACTTTTTCCTTAACCATCCAGTTCATATCCAATATCAAGTTTTCATTCAAATCATCAATTACTAAGCATCCTTGTACAAATTGCATGTCATTAATTTTAAATTCTAGTAAGACTTGTCTGGTAATTAATTTACGACTTTTTCCTGTTGCTCCTTTTATCTTTACCCCTGTTACTGGAAATTCTGTGAAATTAACATTATTTTTTATCCTATCTCTTAGCTTTTTTGATAATCCTGTAACTGCGCTACCTTTGTCCAAAAGATAGTTTCCTACCGAATCAGAAATCTGTACTCAACATATGGACTTCCAAGTTCTATACCACTTACATTGACTTCATTTTCAAATAACAGATCCTCCTCTATATCCTGGAAATTCCCCCCTTTGTCAAAATCATGCCTTTCTTCTACAGTGTCAACACATCAACTGGTTATTTTCCTATTAGATGACTGTCTCAGATTTTCAAACCAACTTTCCTTCCCTAAACGCACATTTTGACAAATTTCATTTATGATTTTAAACCTATGGCCACTGTGGTTACATCTGTTACCATAGACACTAACTACTTTCACTACTTTATCACTAATCAAATTTTCTCTCTCATTTTCATTAATACATTCAGACACAATATCACTAACATCTACTGCCAAAATTAAACTATCATATACATTGCTACTTATTTCATAATCATCACTTACATCAGAGTTTCCAGAATCATTCAGTATACAATCATCAACCTTAACTTCTGCATACACCACTCCGTCCAATTCTGTGAGCAATACATTATCATCATCATCAGAAACATTATCATCACACTTAATATCATTCTCTACAATAAATTCATTTCCATCTTCACACATTTCTGCAAATACACTAACAACTTCAACACTATGATCATTCTCATCTTTTTCCAGTTTATTGCTTACTGAAATTTTTTCTGGAATAACACTATCATCCCCACTTTCATTTCTAAGTACATGATCTTCAGCTTCCACTCATACTACATCAGTATGAGTTCTTTCACTCATTTCACAATCACTCAACATTTTCACTAAACCATACTCATCATATCTGTTCTCATCACTATCAGTAACTACTACTACATTACTACTATCAAAGAAATTTGTCAAAATGTTTCCCTCTATTTTAAATTCAGATTTTCTTTTCCTTCTTTGTTCAGCTTTGTCTTCAGATAGAAAATTCTTCCAAAATTTATTCTGTTCACTTCAGGTTGTCTTTTGGATCCATAGTTTTGGTATGGTATGTCCTGTTTGTTCTACCCCTTCCCCTTCTGAAATCACCACTATGTGCCTGATTATAATTACCATTTCTATTTGCCTCTCTCCACCAGGCTCCAAAAGAGGCAGGTCTTAGTTTCCTGGAACATTCCTTCTGTTATCAAAATTGTTACCATTATTTCCTTGACCCTGTCCCCACTGCCTACTTCTTGGTTCAGAATTTCTGTTCTCTGGTCTCTTCCTATCATTTCTTTCCCCATCTCTTCTGTCATCATTTCTCAACCTATTATTCCCTTGGTACTCTCCCATATAATTTTCATTTCTAAAATCTCCTCTCCTATCCCTATCTTCGAAATGATCATTGAAAGCTCTGTTGATCCTATTTCTGCTGCCATCTTGCCTATCATTTCTTTCCCAGCATAAGTCTAATTGTCTATATATCTTAAAAATTCCTCAATAGTGTCGTCAGGCTAATAGACCAGACTCCACTGTACTCTCTGTGGCAGACGTTTCTTCAAAGCATCAATCTGCATCATCTCATCTGATGGCTTATCTAAATGCAGTAATATTTTTAACTGCTGTTCGCAGAATGTTTTCATTTGATCACTACCGTGCCTGGAATTTGGACCACTTAAGAACTCTAACTTGATTCTGGCTTGTGTAGTTTCCAACCAAAATTTATTCATAAAGGCATGTTCAACTTCAGAAAAATTTTTTCACCACGTCTTTGTTAAACTTTTTTAATTGTTGAAATTCTGAGGCTTGCAAATTCTTCCAAACTATCATCTTTTCTTTCTACTGAATCTAACCTTTCTTCAAAATTCTGCTGTTCTTGTTTTAAAATAGAAATTTCCCCCTCTATAACCGACACATTTTTGGAATCTGTTTATTTGAACCCAACATTTTTCTAAGCTATCTTTTGTTTCACATATTTGTCCATCTAATGTCTTTTCAATAGAGTCAAGATTTTGATCGAGAAAGATTTTACGTTCATCAACTGACTTTTTCTGTTCCTCGATTAGTTGAACTAGTCTATCCAAAACACACATACTTGATCCTAACCCACAAAAAGGTGAACCTTCATTTACATTGCTGTGGTCACTGTTTTCCCCAGTTCCATTGTTTCGATTAACAACATTAGTTTCATCATGGATTGATGAGCAAATACTTGCTTCATTATCATTTATTTCTTCCCCTCTAACATTTCCACTATTCTGATTGTTAACTTTAAATTGCCTATTGTCCTCCATTTCAACAATGCCAGCAAAAAGAACTTTCAAACAAGTAAAAACAATTAAGTATAATTTTTGCACTTATGGCAGTTTTTCTACTCTCATCCACCTCGCCTTTGTTGTTGGTCACTACATCCTTCGTATTGTAATCCAGCCATTTACCATCTCGATGTTTTTTGCATAACATTCAAATATGATATGGGTTTTCTGAAACAAAAATGTAAGATTAAATACAGAATTATGACACATTCAGCTCCATACACCACTTGAAAAGTTTCTGTCATGAAAAAGCTACCATTAATTTATATCGTTATAAATTACAAATGGGTGTACTCATCCTCAATGTCTTGATGTGCCACTGCAAATCATCCGGTGGTACATGTTGTCTACTGTACTTTACTGTTAAGTTAAAATAAACAATACTTACAATTTTTGTTTCAGGTAACTTTATTTTAACTCAAAAAAGTTGTACATGTTACGTGCACAAATTCATCTCATACAATGACACCCTCTGCTCTCATGGCTGCCCCTATATATATGATTCCAACAATCCTCATCATCGGTATTGTTAAAAAAGGGCTCTTAAACAAAATTACAATCAAAGCTCTCATTTTAAAACCAATGACACATTTCAACAACTACAATAGCTCTTATAGAGTAAATACAAAATTGAATTTTTAAGTATATAATAATTTAATCATGTATAAATGCTCAGATATGTGGTGTTAACAATCATTCCTCTCACTACCTTTATTAATTAAAAAAGGTTCATGGTTAGGGGAATGTTCCTACCAATTACAGGACCTACACCCTTCAATACAATCATAATATAGTAACTGGTTTCTTTGTATCCATTCCACAAGTACATGTTTACCTACACACCTACATCACAAATTACTGCTTATGGTCGAAAAATACATGTTTTTTAAATCAGTTGCAATGGACTGTTATGTTTCACACAGTGTGCTCAGACTTGTCTGACCTGAACCAGGGATTCTGCAAGTAGAGCCTCTTCCAACATAATTCTTCCACCATCTCTTTGCTGTAGTGCCGGGCACGCCACACCTCCTGTTAGTATCCCTAATCGAAAACTTGTCTTCTTCAATCAGACTGATGACTGTCTCGAACAAAATACTCCTAGTGAGCCATTGCAGCTGACTACCCACAATGTTATTTCTGCTTGCCACTCTTAAGCTGATGCCTGGGGTGGAAGTAAACGTGTTGGTGATAAACCTGTCGTTTTAAGGCTGCCCCTAAACCCATGTTGCTTCATCCCATGAAGAACACGTAGGCCAATACAGAGATGCTGTTTCAGAGGTTGTGGGTTCGAATCACACTCATGACATAGACGATTTTATCTTGAGTTTATGTTCCTCTAAGCGTGCCTGTGTTTGTCCCTGAATAAAAATTTATGTACTATTTCTCAAGCAAGTTGTCTGAATTTGAACAAATGCGAGGGTTGGAACTTATAAAGTGGCAACTATTTATTCACAAGTGATGCAAAAGAGTTACATGTCTGCACCTGTTACTGTCCTTCAAAGTTATCACCAGCGTTGTGTAGAGCCCGTTGCCAGTGATGTGTAAGGCATAATATACTGTTAGCAGACCCTGTTCTGTTGATGGTTCAAATGGAGTGGTCTAATGCCTGTCAAATCTCTGGAACAGTTCTGAAGCAAATGCCATGAAGTGCTTCCTTCATCTTTGGAATCAAATCAAAGTCACAAGGACTTAAGTCCGGGGAGTATGGTCGATGGTACAGTACTTCCCAGTCCCATCGACCGAACAGAGCAGCCACAGCTTGCGCTGTATGCGCCCGCACATTGTAGTGCAAAATGATGGGGGAGTCTCGCAGAAAGTGTCACCACTTCTTTCGCAAAGCTGGTCACAGGTGATGCTCCAAAAATGAACAGTAATATGACTTAAGTCCTTGTGACTTTGATTTGATTCCAAAGATGAAGGAACCACTTCGTGGCATTTGCTTCAGAACTGTTCCAGAGATTCGACAGGTAGTAGACTGTTCCATTCACACCATCGACAGAACTGGCTCTGCTTACGGTATACTACGCCTTCCACATCACTGGCAGTGGGTTCTACACAATGCTGGTGACTACTTTGAAGGACAGTAACAGGTGCAAACATGTAACTCTTTTGTATCACTTGTGAATAAATACTTGCCACTTTATAAGTTCCAACCCTCGTAATTGATAACTGTACTTTATAACTGCTGAATTCCAGTAGTTAGCAGCTACAACAGAGTTTGACTTCTTTATATGTAAATACGCGAGAAATTCTATCTGACCTACCTCCTGTTGCTGATGGAACTAAGTTGGAAAGATGAAGATTGCTAGTTCGAATTTGGTCCAAGGTTGGGCCATTGTGACAAGCATGTGTCCAACATCAAATACTTGAAAAAAGGAAAAAGAATACAGTTTCCTGGAAATGGCTACTTGTAATGTATGCCAGGCTGTAGTTGGTTTGTCCCGAATACAATGCACTTATTGGGTCCAGAGATCGAGTTTTGGAATTGACTTTTGACATTGTGAGGTTCCATCTGTCATACGAGTTGTTATTAACCCACAGTTCCCAATATACAGGCAACTTCCATTACCACAGTCATCCTTGACATGAATTTGTATAGCTTTAACAATACATGTTACTGCCACTTAAAATTTGTGTGAACGCAGGATACGTAAAAACTCATGATGTGCCAGATATGGGAAGCATGTTATCTGCATACTGCAGCTGTTTGCTGAATCCCACGCAGCTGCAACTAGGCTTACGTTGGAGGGCAGGCCGTTTGATCAAAGGAATTTTTTTTAAACAGCTGTGACATCATCAGTATGGCAAGAGAGATAAATCAACATTGGATCAATACGCTATGTAAACACCTTCTTTGGCGACACCTCAGTTAAAGTCATCTATCCACAATAAGCACCATGAGAATATTAAAGCAAAGAAGAGGCCAACATTTTGATCTGAACCTGAGGCATGAGTAATGACATCCAGTGATGTATTTATTTGTTTATCTATGTATATTTATTATGTTTGTTACTAGCAGTTAGAGTTCTTCTATTGTTCAAAGGTCCCCAACGATTTCTTTCACTACCCTTTGTCCCATACTATTGTTGCCATAATGATTCTACTGTTTCCTGACTGAAAAACAGACACAACAATTTTTCATCTGTGTAATAACTGAAAGTATTGTAGAATATGAAAGAGATCGTGAGACGCAACTACCATCGACACTGATGAACAAGGTCTGAGTGATATTCTGAATACAAAAGACATTAATAATTACTATTTTTACCATTTTTGTCCAGCGAACAAAGACTGACTCTAGCTCTCTCCAGATAACTGCTGGCATAGTCGGATGTGACTGTAATAGCTTGTAATAAAAATACGTGTCTGTTAACAATAACTGTATGAATTATTTACTTAAGCGCTTTCAGAATACAGCAATATATTTGTTAATTATAGCTGGCCGCTGTGGCCGAGTGGTTCTAGGCACTTCAGTCCAGAACCGCGCTGCTTTAACGGTCACATGTTTGAATACTGCCTCGGGCATGGGTGTGTGTGATGTCCTTAGGTTAGTTACGTTTAAGTAGTTCTAAGTCAAGGGGGCTGATAACCTCAGTGTTAAGTCCGATAGTGCTCAGAGCCGTCTGAACCATTTTGTTAATTATAAAAAGCTTCTTTTATTTGTAATGTAATGCCCTCACTTGAGATATTAGAGATAGCTGTTGTAGTACTTTTTTTTTTTTTTGGGGGGGGGGGGGGGGGTAAAATCAGCAGTCCTTCCGGACATATTCCGCCCAGTATGTTCAACTTACCGTATTTACCGTCACAGCGATCATGGAATATTAATTAAAAATACAGGCTGGTTGCAAAATAAGTATTAGCAATGATGTAATACACCTTTACATACAAAAGAATCCGTTTCCGGCTGAAATCCCACAGAATTTTATTAATTCATGCTCTAATGAAATTTATTGGTGTGATGTGTGTAGAAATAATTTGTGGAAATCTTTCGCGCTTTTGCCTATAAATAGTTAAAAATTGTTGACATAGCATGAGAGTGTTGTTGGCATCATAATTGTGTTTGAATATTAATGTGGTTTTCTGCAAATATCAGTTGGTAATGCTAGGATTACCTTGACCTTTTGTTTGTATTTGAAGGATATTTAAAGATCATTGAAACCACAACGCACTACAGTACACAAACACAATATGACACATCACACTGGCGCCCAACGTGGTGCTCGATAGAAGAATTTATCTATAAATGCTTGTAGAGATATGTGATATATTTTGTGCTACTGAAGATATAGTTTTCACTTTCGCATACAATATTAAACAATCTGCATTGAGACGCAAGAGCCAAGAAAGAAAGCTTTGGCAAGTATTGTTCGGTCAAACAAGTTGACACTCAGCGCGGTAGCTGATGGGATCGACTGTATATGGGAAATGCTCCAGTCAGGCACTGCACCGAGTGTCAGCTTTGTTTGCGCATGTAATACAAATAAGTAGAGTAACAGACTTTGTGCTGGCACAGTCTGCATTGTTGCCAAATTTATCTAAGATGGCGGCTCTTCTTAGGTGGTGCCCCCACGTCCCCACCCTGGGTTATAGATGTATCAATGTCACAATTAAATCCATATGTAAATTAATTAAATTGATATGCAAATTAATTAAATTAACTATGCAAATTAATTAAATTCAAAATGGTGGGATTTTGAAAAATGGGAGAATTTTCGTAAACTGGCAGGAAATTCAAAAATAGTGGGAATTCCAAAAACAGCAGACTTTCAAATTTTGGAGTCCTAGTTCACAATACTACCACCAGAGGGCACTGTCTGACTCCACTCTCCCCTCCCCCATTTGTGAATTGCCAGGAAAAAGATTGTCTAAGCTGAGCTGCTGGAGAGGAAGGTCTAGTCTTTATTTATTTATTTATTTTGGCTGGAAATGTGTTCTTGGTGTAAAACGATAATTCTGTGCTGGAGAGAACGAAAAGCTATTTAATTAATTTATTAATTCATAGCTCAATTTGGCTACCTTCAGTAACCTAACTGAGAGATGTGTGCACTTGCCTTGATATGCAGTGACCAACTGAACTAGTTTGCACTACATCCACCAGAGGGCTCTGTTGACCTCTCCACTCCTCCCACCACTCTATGATGTCACTCCCCCACCACCACCCCTACTCTGGAAAACTACCAACACTCCCATAGAAATGGCGGGAAATGGTCCGTCTCTGTCTAGCTGCCAGAGAGGATGGTTAGGATATTGAACTTTATTTGGTTTTGGTAGGAAACTGAAGATGGCTACTAATTACACATCTATATGCATATTGATATGCAGTGAGCACCTGAAATCGCAATATGGCTCAAAACTGATGATGTCACACAACTGGTGCTCTCCAACTGGAAAAAAATTCACAATACTACCTGAAAATGGTAGCAGACTGATTCAAAATAAGTAGTAACTCCACACAAGACACTCCCAAGGAGGTGATAATGGAAAAGCATAGGGGGATACTTTCCAGCAAATAATTCTCATGCAGTGGGATGGACTGAAGTTGCATTCCACAACTCATAGAGGATATTGCCTATGCTGGAATTATTCATGTTTCTGGAATGACCAGTCAATCCACACTACAGCCCTTGTTGTGGCTGTACCCTCCTATAATATCAGTAATGTTTTGTGGTTCCTGGCTGGATGAGGAAGGTATCATAGGTGTGTGGCCAGTTTCCTGTCACTACAACACAAAATTCACATGTTGTTAAAATACACTTCATTACACAAACCAATTGAGTATGGTACTTATCTTCAATGATGTCCAGTCTGAAGTTCTGTGGTTAACAGTTATCAAATAACATGTACTGATTCTTGCATCTTCTCAGTGTCTGTATCACACCTACAAACATCAAAAAAAGTTTTGCATCACCTCGGTTCTGAGAGTTCCAGAACCTGTACAAAAAAACTGAAATAGAGATCAACATAAACACCATTTCCACCTTTTTATTGCCCATTAAAACCACAGATTCCATGTTGTACCACCATACAGCGAGACCTTCAGAGTTGGTGGCCAGATTGCTGTACACACCGGTACCTCTAATACCCAGTAGCATGTCCTCATGCACTGATGCATGCCTGTCTTCATCATGGCATACTATCCACAAGATCACCAAGGCACTGTTGGTCCAGATTGCCCCTTCCTCAACGGCGATTCAGCGTAGATCCCTCAGAGTGGTTGGTGGCCATTTTCAATCTATCCCATGCATGTTCGACAGGGTTCAGGTCTTGAGAACATGCTGGCCATTCTAGTTGAGCGATGTCGTTATCCTGAAGGAAGTCATTCACAAGATGTGCACAAGGGGGGTGGGAATTGTCGTCCATGAAGACGAATGTCTCACCAATATGCTGCCAACATGCACTATCGGTTGGAGGGTGGCATTCATGTATCGTACAGCCATTACAGCATCTTCCATGACCACCAGCGTCGTACATCAGCCCCACATAATGCCACCCCAAAACAGCAGAGAACAGTATTGGGACAAGGGGGACACCACCCCAAAGTACCGTTATTCAAAATGGCGGCAATGACGTAATCCAAGACGGGTGGCTGTGGCATCATGCAATGACATCATCAAAGATGGTGGCTTTTGGAGGGAAGTTTGATTTTGGTGGGAAGATAGGTCAGTTGGGCTACCTCCACTAACCTAACCCTCCCCAGAAAATGGCGGTAAGTTCAAATTTGATCAGGAGAAGAAACTGGCGGGAAAATAGGTCACTTGGGCAACCTCTACCAACCTAAGGAAATGGTGGGACTACCTCCACTAACCTAAGTCACCCGACCATCACCTCCACCTAGGAAATGGCGTGGGAGAGGACTCGACCTGTGCTGGGCATTAGTCTTTATTATTTTGCGTGCACCAGTCTTTATTTAAACAATTTGATGCAATACAGCCATCCAGTGTTTTCACCATGAGGTTCAGACTCCAACTGACCTAGTACACAGTACTACCACTAGAGGGCGCTCTCACCCATGACATAATCCAAGATGGCAGTCATAACATCAACCGATGACACAAGTACTGTTACCCAAGATGGCGGGAAACAGCGTGTTCGCCATGGGGTCCAAGTGGCCAAGTACACAGTAACACCACCAGAGGGCACTGTTGTCCATTCTGTGACATAATCCAAGATGTTGGTCTGGGCTGTGGGCAAATGCTGGGAACCAATAGGAGCCCTTAACCCAGTCACATGTTACATTTCAGCCAGTAGAATAGCAGTATCTGGTGACATCCCTTGAAGGGGTATAGGGGAGACTCAGCAGCTCTGGGACCTCAGCCTTGCAGCAGCAGCAGCAGCAGAAGAAGAAGAAGAAGAAGAAGAACCATGAAGCGTCAACAGCAGTCACAATCCAACACGGCCCTGCAGAACAGGAGGAAACGGAAAAGTAAGTATCCCATATCACATCTTCCTCTGCGGTTAGCATTATTATTATTATTATATTGTTTTCTCGTGTTGGTCCATGTCTAATGCTTCCTCATCTTTGTTCAGCATTAGCCATCAACGCGTCCAAGCCAGTGGGGTCGAGTGCCAATATGCCAATCTCGACCACACCCTGACCTGTAGCAACCTCAGCTGCCATCCTGTTGAGACCTGCAGCTGCCTCTAGACCTGTGGCGGTAACAACCTCCAGCACGTCTGAACCAGTAGTGGCCACATGGGATCCTGTAGCACACTTATCCCACTTGCTGGAGCAGGACAATCGATTTGTGTGATGAGGACATGAGATCTGCCCCAACACATCGAACGCTGATGCTGGTGGTCCTAAACAACATCAAGATGGAGGACAGTACTGGTCTCTGACATATGACCCATCCCAGCAGAACATCACTGTGATAGTGCAACCACAGAGTGCAGATGCTATGGATATGAAGGCGCCGAGTGCGCCTATGCTTTTCTCTTACACGTACAATTTAACTCCCAGCGGAATAAAATGTGTAAACGTTGGTATAGAAGGACATCATGTCTGGAGCTTGCATGCGAGAATGGAAATTGAAAATGCAAAAAAATGACTCTGAGCACTATGGGACTTAACATCTGTGATCACAGTCCCCTAGAAGAACTACTTAAACGTAACTAACCTAAGGACATCACACACATCCATGCCCGAGGCAGGATTCGAACCTGCGACCATAGCAGACACGCGGTTCCAGACTCAAGCGCCTAGAACCGCTCGGCCACTGCGGCCGGCCTTGAAAATGCATTGAGGGGTGTTAAAGGGCCAATTCCTGACTTTGACTGGGATGAAATATGTCATGCAGAGCGCTACATCAATCAGCAGATGACTAAAGAGTATTATCCAATTCGTTCTCCCCTCAGATGTGGGATACTGTGCCTTACAGGTGTGACACATTCTATTACAGCTGCGTGTGATGGCTGTGCATTATGTGTGAAATCGGGTGACAACTGTGTTTATCTAAGGCATGCCTCAATTATGAAGTTATATGATCTGGATACTATGCTATGTCTTTCATTGGAGAGACTGAATCGTTGGCTGCCTAGCACAGTAGTAGTAGGGGATGTGTGATAGATTCACCTTGAGCATTGGGCTTATAAAGTATGTGTTTGCGGTCAGACATGTGCAAAAAGGAAGGTATATATTTGATGTGGGATATTGTGATAGCAGTCAAGTCATAAGAATGGTATAGATATTTCTATTCCCAGAGCCTCTGCCCTCAGCAAAATGTATTTCCGATACTTCGCTCATAGTTGAATGTCATTCAGATGAGAGCGCGATTGTAACATTTAGTTGTAAGTACAATGATAAAACATATATGTGACCAGTTTCGTAAGAATATTCCATCTGTGTGTGACCTGTGCAGGAGTTATTCACGTTTCCCATTAACAGTACAAGCTGTCAGACTGGAGGGGCCTGTTGAAGTGTAGGAATGTAGCTGAATTAAATGTGTTGTCCTCTAGACGACCGAATAGCGAACTAATACTTAGTATGTGTTGGGTAGCTTTGGTAATTGCATGGAAATTTGTGACGAGTGAATATGGAGGTGCATTTGTGCTGGATCGTTATTCCCTCCCATGTAAATTGTTTGGTTGACTGCTTCCACACATTTGCCATCTTTATTTAGTTGAGAGAATATCGATTGTGGTGTGTGCATCTAGCAGGTGGAAGATACGTTTGCTGGTCCTCTAGACTTGAGAAACACCTTAGTTGATTTTGTAAATTATAGGAGTGATCTGGAATCTATTACATCACTGACATCAGTATTCACGAGTGGAAATATCGTTTTTCTCTATTTTTCTTTTTTCAAGTTTTTTTACGTAAAGGTCTTCGCAGACGGGAAGTTTCTAGTTAGTCAGTGGTTTACAGCACACCCCACCTAGCTAAAGTTTCGGGTTTGTAGAGAAATAATTTCCAGTCTATAGCTTCAGAATTATGTTGCCCGAGCAAAAAGTAAGATACTGCTGTGTGCTTGATATCGAAAAATACTGCGAAAATGGTATGATATTCTAGCAAGCCATGCGAAAATACATGTGTTTTTGTAATCCGAGAGTCTGGAGATTGGTGAAGAAAAGCGAGCAAGCAAGCAGGTCCGGACAGAAACAGTAACGCGTTTGTGCCGAGGGGAAATGAGTCCGAATTTGTAGAATGGTTCTGAGAGTTACTTCAATCCACTGAGGGTGCTCTGGTCATGTGTTGGGGGTGGATGTCCACCTGGCCTCGCAGTAAATATCCTGTGCCGCGAGTATACGTACATTGCTGTCTGTCTTCACGGTATGTGTATGAATGATGTAAAAACTGGTGATTTCGTTTGGAATAGGATACGAATTGCATGTTTACTAGATAGATACAGTACGCAGTAATATATTGATGGGCTGGAGATCGATTTCACGTTCTAATATTCAAGTTTCTATCCTCAGTGGGAGAGCAGTGTAATTGAGTAAGAGTTTTTCTGTATTTGACGATATGTAGGGCACTTTGAAAGGTTTAATTGTCGGTGCAATATGGCGGTCTGTGTAAAATAGTGTTTTGCTGCTGAAAGTCCGGTCCGCAGAAAGAAGAAAAAAGGCAGATGGTGCTTCCACACTGGCGGCATCAGTAATTCGGCGAGTAAATTCGATATAAGCCAATCATAATGCTCGATTCATTCACAAGACATCCTTTGTGCCAGGACATAAGAGCGTCTACAAAGTGATTCGAATAAGATGGAGGCAAGGTATGTACGAAAAGTTCTGAGAAAGCGACTGTTATAAAACAAGTTGAAGTATACCATCCATCTCTGGCAGGGATGCCATCAATCACCTGCCACTGTGGCATTAGGACATCTCCAGACATGTAGCTGTAGGATACCGATAAATTCAGGACATTTTTTTCTCTTCTGTATGACAGTGCTTCAAATTCTGTTTGCGTAATTGTTCTGAATTGCCCCCATCTGTGCTTAGATAGTGATCTACACTCCTGGAAATGGAAAAAAGAACACATTGACACCGGTGTGTCAGACCCACCATACTTGCTCCGGACACTGCGAGAGGGCTGTACAAGCAATGATCACACGCACGGCACAGCGGACACACCAGGACCCGCGGTGTTGGCCGTCGAATGGCGCTAGCTGCGCAGCATATGTGCACCGCCACCGTCAGTGTCAGCCAGTTTGCCGTGGCATACGGAGCTCCATCACAGTCTTTAACACTGGTAGCATGCCGCGACAGCGTGGACGTGAACCGTATGTGCAGTTGACGGACTTTGAGCGAGGGCGTATAGTGGGCATGCGGGAGGCCGGGTGGACGTACCGCCGAATTGCTCAACACGTGGGGCGTGAGGTCTCCACAGTACATCGATGTTGTCGCCAGTGGTCGGCGGAAGGTGCACGTGCCCGTCGACCTGGGACCGGACCGCAGCGACGCACGGATGCACGCCAAGACCGTAGGATCCTACGCAGTGCCGTAGGGGACCGCACCGCCACTTCCCAGCAAATTAGGGACACTGTTGCTCCTGGGGTATCGGCGAGGACCATCCGCAACCGTCTCCATGAAGCTGGGCTACGGTCCCGCACACCGTTAGGCCGTCTTCCGCTCACGCCCCAACATCGTGCAGCCCGCCTCCAGTGGTGTCGCGACAGGCGTGAATGGAGGGACGAATGGAGACGTGTCGTCTTCAGCGATGAGAGTCGCTTCTGCCTTGGTGCCAATGATGGTCGTATGCGTGTTTGGCGCCGTGCAGGTGAGCGCCACAATCAGGACTGCATACGACCGAGGCACACAGGGCCAACACCCGGCATCATGGTGTGGGGAGCGATCTCCTACACTGGCCGTACACCACTGGTGATCGTCGAGGGGACACTGAATAGTGCACGGTACATCCAAACCGTCATCGAACCCATCGTTCTACCATTCCTAGACCGGCAAGGGAACTTGCTGTTCCAACAGGACAATGCACGTCCGCATGTATCCCGTGCCACCCAACGTGCTCTAGAAGGTGTAAGTCAACTACCCTGGCCAGCAAGATCTCCGGATCTGTCCCCCATTGAGCATGTTTGGGACTGGATGAAGCGTCGTCTCACGCGGTCTGCACGTCCAGCACGAACGCTGGTCCAACTGAGGCGCCAGGTGGAAATGGCATGGCAAGCCGTTCCACAGGATTACATCCAGCATCTCTACGATCGTCTCCATGGGAGAATAGCAGCCTGCATTGTTGCGAAAGGTGGATATACACTGTACTAGTGCCGACATTGTGCATGCTCTGTTGCCTGTGTCTATGTGCGTGTGGTTCTGTCAGTGTGATCATGTGATGTATCTGACCCCAGGAATGTGTCAATAAAGTTTCCCCTTCCTGGGACAATGAATTCACGGTGTTCTTATTTCAATTTCCAGGAGTGTATTTCCAAACAAGGGGAATGCTTTTATGATTAAGGGTGTCTTTGCAAGCATGCACAGGCTTTTAGCTGTGTTAATGTTTAACATTTCTGAGAGGTATCTTGACAGCAGGACGAACATTCCACTGTGAAGCATGAGCCACGCTGGGTATGCAGGCACGGCTAGACACAACTCACCTGTTCTGTTAGGAACAAAGGACCCTGTGATATTCTGGTAGCGATTTCTGCAGTGTCTGCAAGGGTGAGTCGCTAGGCAATTAGGTCTTCACTGGACTGCAGGCAGAGAGAGGGTTCACACGCATGTACGGCCCAGATGTTGACTTGGCACATATTTAGATAGACATGTGACATCAGTATAGCATTTGAAGAACTTTCACATGTTGTCGACAGCGACGTGAGGGCGATGGCTCACACTGGCTGGCCCTGATACCTGTGGTTGATGATACTTCGGAAACGTTTCTTACATGCGCTGTGTGTTTGTGCACTGGATTTTTTCCCTGCTGTTTAAGCACTGTGAGCGATAGACATGCAATATGGTTTGATAATTTAGTAGTTGTTTTGGTGTTGGTTGTATTATTTTGTGAATGGGTATGCAGTGCATGAGTTCAAAAGTTGATGATTAGTAAGTGTGTTAGGGGAGTCTATTAGATGGAGTTGATGCGCGCGCGCTCTTGGCACTCTGCAAATAGGTCTTTCCTCGCATGAGGTCACATCAGCAATGGTGCCTAGGTGATCACATATTTCTAGAGGAATTTCTCAGGTGTCAATTATGAAAGGGATGTGGCTGCCTCATGCTTGAGGGCACCTGTATGTCATTTCGCAGGGTATCCTGGTGCATCTCGACTTCTGGGAGCATGTGCAGTCCAATGGACAGGGGGCCATGGTTGGTGCCTGTGCATGTCTGTTGCATTAGTTTTCAAACAGGTCTGTAGGCTGTGCTATGCGTTATTTGGACAGGGGGTGGCTGGCGGTGCCTGCTCGTGTCTGTTGCATTATTTTGCAAGCAGGTCTGTAGGTTGCACTATGCATTATTTGGACAGTTTATGAGTTGATTTCGTGTCTGCACATCAGTGTACTGCATTATGTAGGAGGAGTTTGCATGTCTGTACTGAAATTATTTCGGTAATTTAGGAGTTGTTTGTGTGTCTGCAGAGCGTTATTTAGGAGTAGTTTACAGGTCTGTGGGCTGTGTGACATGACCCCAAGCATGTCAGAGTGTGTGTTTTGTATTGATGTGATAAAGATGCTATCTTCCAAAATCCAGCCCTAAGTAAATTGCTCCATAATAAATAAAGTGCACCCCTTTCTTAGTCTCTCCAGCAGCCCAGTGCAGGCTTTGTCATTTCCCCCTCCAGACAGTTATCTCGAGTTATGTCATGGAACAGATGACCGCGCTCTCTGGTGACAGTACTGTGTACTAGGTCCAGACCTCATGGTGACAACACTGTTTTCTACCATTTCCCCCCACCATCTTGGATTACATTGCAGAATGGATGACATCGCTCTCTGGTGGTGGTACTGTGTACTAGACCACTTGGACCTCATGGGGAACACACTCTTTCCCACCATTTCCCCCCACCATCTTGGTTTACATCACAGGAGGGATGACAGCACCCTCTGGTGGTGGTACTGTGTACTAGGTCAGTTGGAGCCTGGACCCCTTGGCGACCACACTGGATGGTGGTAGTGCCTCTAATTGTTTAAATAAAATAGTGCATGCAAAATAATTAAGACTTATGTCCAGCACAAGTTGAGTCCTATGCCCGCCCATCCATAAGAGGAAGTGGCGGTCGGGTGACAGGTTAGTGGAGGTAGTCTATGTGCCCTTGCTTTCCCACTATTTTCTTAGGCTGGTAGAGGTAGCCCAAATGACCTGTTTCCCTGCCATTTTCTTAGGCATGTTGCATTGTCCAGATGGCATTTGAACTTCCCACCATTTTCTGGGGGAGGGGGTGGTTGGGTGAGTGTAGGTAGCCCAATTGACCTATCTTCCTGCCAAAATTCAAACTTCCTGCCAAAAGCCGCTATCTTGGATGATGTTATAGGATGATGTCATCGCCGCCATCTTTGATGACGCTGCCATCTTCGATGACATCATCGCTGCCAACTTGGATAATGGCACTTTAGGGTGGTGTCTCCCTTGCCCCAATACTGAGAACCTCCACCTTACTGCATGCCCTGGACAGTGTGTCTAAAGCATTGAGCCTGGCCAGGTTGCCTCCAAACACCTCTCTGACGATTGTCTGGGTGAAGGCATGTGCGACACTCATTGGTGAAGAGTGCCAATCCTGAGTGATCCATTCGACATGTTGTTGGGCCCATCTGTACCATGCTCCATGGTGTCGTGGTTGCAAAGACAGACCTCACCATGGTTGTCGTTAGTGAAGTTGCGCATCACGCAGCCTATTGTGCAGTTTGAGTCATAACACGACGTCCTGTGGCTGAAGAAAAGGCATTATTCAACATGGTGGTGCTGCTGTCAGGATTCCTCTGAGCCATAATCCATAAGTAGCAGTCATCCACTGCAGTAGCAGCCCTTTGGCAGCCTGAGTGAGGCATGTCATCGACAGTTCCTGTCTCTCTGTATCTCATCCATGTCCGAACAACATCCCTTTGGCTCACTCCAAGACACCTGGACACTTTCCTTGTTGAGAGCCCTTCCCAGCACAAAGTAACAATAGGCACACAATCAAACCACGGTATTGACTGTCTACGCATGGTTGAACTACAGACAACATGAGCCGTATACCTCCTTCCTGTTGGAATGACTGGTACTGATCGGCTGTCGGACTCCCTCCATCTAATAGGCGCTGCTCATGCATGGTTGTTTACATCTTTAGGCAGGTTTAGTGGGATCTCTGAAAAAAGTGATTGTGTCTGGGATACAATATCCACAGTCAACGTCTATCTTCAGGAGTTCTGGGAACTGGGGTGATGCAAAACTTTTTTATGTGTGTATATACAATGACTAACATTCCCTCACAGGTAGCTAAGGTGCCAGGCGACTTCTATCACTGTGGAAGACTAGGGCACAGTGCGATGTATTGAGGTGCAATGTGAACTGAATCCCAATGCAGATTGAGACTGAGAAATTGAGACAGCTCGATCAGTGGCGGCATATATGCACGCTGTCCAGGGGGCGTTTTCGGCGCATAGCCTGGGGGTGTGTCTTAGTCTTCTCTTGTCATAGGCGCACTTAGTTCAGTGTCTGCTGTACAATGTTTCCCACTGCTGGCCAATGTGCTGGCGGAGTTGCTCACCAGCACAGCCATGGTACTCGAAATTCAAATAAATGGTGCTCTCTTTATTTCTTGACAACTTCGTCGTATTCCATTGCCCCTGAGAGGTGGTCTCCTTGATATAGCTGCTGAGTACCTTGTGCATTGATACATCGTGAGAAGGGACAAGGCTGCAAACTTTCATTGAAGTGTGAGAAGGCCAGTACATGCTACCAAAGCTGAAGAAAGTGCTTCAATGTTCTAATTGCACATCGAAATTATCGTGAAAAAACTAACACTCGTAAACAACGTGTCATGTACTGGGAATTGAGAAAAATCATTGTAATGACATGCGTGGCGGCAGCTGCACATGTATTCACCTTGATGTGTGGTCACGGACTAAGCAGCTTAGAACCAGTCTTACCTCCCATCCTACCCCCACCCCCTCATCCCTCCCTCTTCTCACCGTAGTTAGGGATACAGGCCTGTTCTATACTGTCGCTGATGGTGCACAAAGAGATCCTGTTTCTGATGATTTTCAGAGGGTAAATATGTGGTTAAAATCTCTCTCTGATTACAATGCAGATCAGTTGTTGAAGTGAACTTGCTGTCACCGTAAGATCTCTATTACAACCCAAATGTAGACTGTTACAGAGAGGCAGATATTCATGTTGTTGTATCATACAGCTAGTGGATGCAGGGAGTAGCTGATACAATTCCCCCATTGGTCTCTGGGCGGCTAACAGAAAGACAACTATTCGTTCTGGTCAGCTGTAGAGAATCTCAGGTGGCTGTCTCTACCGTGACCTGACACCAGACATACGGTGCGTTCCTCGAGCAAGGGAGCAGTCTCCTTGTCAGTGGATTAGCGCTGCAGTGGGCTGTTTGTTCCATATTTTTTTAACCCAACTACACAGAGGGGCAGTGACTGCTCTAGCTCTTGGAGACTATGAATAAAATGCTTCCTGTCAGCCACCTACTTTGAAAGTGAGTCGCAATATTCTCTATTAGCAGTAGTGGTACTTCAACGGTGGTCTGCAGTTGCTGTGTGTGTGTGGTGGGAGCATTGAGAATGGATTGCTGTCCCCCACACTGCCCCAACCGCGTGCCTGCGCTCTCTCTCTCTCTCTCTCTCACACACACACACACACACACACACTTGCACACACAAGCTGCGTTTGCATCCTGTAAGCGACTCAAATTCCTCTGCTTATATACATATTTTCTACTTCAGAAAAATTACATACTAAGAGAAATTCACCACAGAAACACTGTATTGAGATTCCTAGATGTAGAAGAATATAAGTAAGCACACTACATCACTAGTGAATTTAACAGTTTGCACTATTAATCTATACTATTATCAGTGCTTCTGTAAATTACTGGCATTCCGATTGCGTCAAATAAATGGTTATAGCGTTCCTCCTTTAAAGGTAGCTCTCATTCCGAGTTATGTAACAGGGTTTGCAGCAGTCTCTAACTGCAGATTCTCATTCTACATATTGGTAGCCCGACCACGCACTTTTCTTTTCACAGAATTCAACATCTGCACCATCCATTTGCCTGCTTTTAAACCCCCTTGCTATAATTATGTCACTGAACTGGCAGGGGTAGAACTTCATTTTTTTAAAATTAAAGTGATCGCAGTGGTATTATAAAACTACAGGACATAAGTTAACCATTCAGGACGTATTCCAGCAGGCCAGACTCCCCCACCCACAGCTAGTTGGGTAATTCCAGGGCAGCTCGTCCAATAGGAACATATTTGACCTTCAACACTACCCCCACCAACCGGCTATCCATGATTCTGTTTCTCATCAACAGCCCCCAGGATTAAGCAGTTATCCAGTTTTTGTTTCGGGTATAAACTAACAGTCTCTCTCTTTGGAGAGTTGTTCGAATATTTAGAGTGCCAGAGGTAATTATGCTCACTATTTTATTACCTCTCTAGACCTGCACTGCAGTTCATCCTGATACACATCCGATAGCTTGATTTGAGTCATCCTCTTTGTGTGTGTGACGATTCACTGAACGATACTGAGAAATTTCTAGAGTCTTGATGATTGAGGGGCTGTGAACTAATTCTTAACGATGTAGTAGATCAGTTAGGAAATCAACCTTGTACATAATGATAAGGTGTGATCTGAATTCTAGATGCATTGAGGCTGTGTTGGCTAGTGAGTGACTGCTCCTTATAATTTACGTTATCCTGTTATTTGCTATTCATGGTTTCTGTTACCAACATCAGAAGCCAATGTTCTAATTGAGATGTAAAACTGAGATATCCCTGAAGCATTTTCACCGCATGGTAAATAGCACCACTCAGAAAACTTAATTTTAATAAACTACTGTACACAGAAACAAATTTCTGTGTTGATATCGTTTTATGACTCTGAATTTATAATTCATATTTCAATATGCAAGGTAATCTCTGATACATCTTGCATAAAGAACTGTCATTCTATTTTTGTATTTCATGCATAACAGTCAATGAGAGCTGTTTTTTTCTGTCTACTACATCTGGATGCGACTTGTCAATAATCTGCTGAGTTGTGGCATTCTATAGAAGCGGTAATAATCGTGATGATGCAGTGGTGAGCGATGAGTTCAGCCCTCAGAGTAATGGTTCAAGAAGTTGGTGGTTGTTTAAACACCTGTGTGAAAGTAGTAGGGAGACGTGGGTATCAGCGCAATTTTGATATCAAATTGATATGCAAATTATTTAAATTGATCAATTAATTCCCCTGATGGACCACACCCACATCCATCCCAACCATATCCACTCACACCCCCAAATGTCGTGTGTTTTTGACAGCCTACATGTGGGCCCAAGCCCCCTTCCAGCCCTCTTCACCCCTCCCCCACCTACACTATTGGCGGGAATTTCGAATTATGGGAGGAATTTATAATTTTGGTGGGCATTTCATTGTCCCAGGACTGTGCTGACATCCCACTCCACCCCCACCCACCACCTGGGAATTGGCAGGAAATTAAAAATGCTGGTACCCTTTCTGGGACTCGAACCCAGGTCCTCCTGGATGGAAAGCATAAGTGGACCCCCTAACACAATCATGCCACCAGAGGTGCTTGGAATTGATGGTGCCCTTTCTGAACTGCGGTTTTACTGGAAAGCCCAAGTGCACCCTCCAACACATGGAAATTGTCCAGATGCAGCAGAAGAAGGTTAGGTTAGCATACTTTATTTTTGTCAGGAAAATGAAGTAAAGATAGGCCCTAATTATGTAATTAATCATAAAGATTGGGCCTAATCACTCAACTATACATACAGTGCTACAAAAGGACGACTTAAAATTGCAGTACAGCTCACAAACTGATGATAACATACATCTGGTGTTATCCCGCTGGGAAGAAAAACTTGCAAAACTCTACCCTTCACCTACAAGCTGGTGAGGAAAAGGCAGGGGCCTAAGGTACTGTCTTTATTCTTTTTGGGTGGAAATACGTTCAACTGACAAAATGCTGGTGTCAGACAGAGGGGAGTTTAAAAAGTGTATTACCTTTACGGATACAGCTGAAGACAGTATCTATTGTTGTTTGATGTCAGAGTTCGCTACAGATGCGTCTTCAAAAACTACCCTCCAGCCCAGGTAACTGAAGTCAATGCACGCTACCATAACTGATGGAAAAAATGCATCACAGTTCTTATTACACTTCGAAACTCTCATGAAAAGACCAGCACACATAATGAATGGGTCATAACACAACATATGTACTGGGGAAAATCATCATCCCAAAAGACTGCAGAGTGGGCAGTAGTTAAAGGTGCATTCTCCTCGAGAGACGCTCACAAACTGCTGAAAATCGAGGCCTGCGTTGAGGAGATACTCCTTTGCCAACACAGTAGCTTGTGTAGTCAACTAAACAATAGGAGATAAAAGGACAGCTTCCCTAACTGCAAATTGTTCGTCTGAAATATACCAACACAGCCCTCACACATCGCTTCCTGTTCAGAGTGCGGCTGTGTCTGGCGACCATCAACAGTAGACATGACCCCCTCACCCAGAGTAGCCCACCATTCTGCAATGGAGAACAATTGTATTTATCATCAATGCAGGTCTTTCTTGCAATCTGTTAAATATATTTCTTGGAAAGATTGAACCCTTCTGGAACAATCACGAACTTCTGGAGAACATTCCATATCGCTTTTTCAAACTGCTAGCTGCGCCGCAGAGCTCTTTGCTGTTTTTCTGTGGCCCACTGCCAACCTCTGTGGTAGTATATGGAGAAGGCTGGTACCACCTCAGTCTGCATTGTTGCCAGATGTATCCAAGATGGCGGCGATGACATCATCCAAGATAGCGTCATGTAGACTAGGCAACAGCGCATGACGTCTTCCAAGACGGCTGCCATGACATCATTCGCTATGGTGGCTTTTGGCAGGGAAGTAACAGGCCCCCCTCCACAAGAAAAATGGCGGGAAGTTCAAATTCCACAAGGATAATTCATCACACCTCAATTATCTCTACTAAGCAGAGAAAATCGCGGGAAGAAAGCTCACTTGACCTACCTCCACTAACCTAAGCCACCCGACACCACTTCACCCTATGAACTGGCGCAAAGTCTGAATTTTGGCAGTAAAGAAAGGTCAGTTACGTTTTTGCTAGCAAACTAAGAAAATTGATGCCAAAAAAAAACACAAGTGGACAAACATCCATCACCTGACCGCCACCTCTTCCTGGTCATTCGTGAGAAATGGAATCAGCCTACATTGGACTGCTGAAGAGAGGAAGGAGTGTACTTTATTTATTTTCGAACAAATTATTTATTGATGGAGTATATTTATGACAGTCATACAGAACAAACGCTCTGACATGCCACACTGCATACAGACCTGCAAACTGCTCCTAAATAACTCATGTATAATGCTCTACACATGCGCCTGCTAATTGTAACTGTCATAATAACGCATTGCACAGCCTACAGACATGCAAACCACTCGTAAATAATGCAGTACTTTCACATCCAGAGAACCAAACAAATCCTACATTGTCAAAATATAATAATCCACCTCATCTAAAACAATCTGCAAACATGCTTCCTAATTGTCAACTATCGAAATCAGGCACCAGTCTTTATTTAAACAATTATAGACAGCACCACCATCCACTGTGTTCGCCAGAAGGTCTGGACTCCGACTGACTTAGTACACAGTACCGGCAGCAGAGCGCGCTGTCGTGACGTCAGATGATGATGCAAGTACCGTTATCCAAGATGGCAGCATACAATGTGTTCACCACAAGGCCTAGTACATATTGCCACCACTAGAGAGCGCTACCGTGGACTTGGAATCAATTTTCGCAAATGCCACACCCACCTGGAGTTTGAATGAAATAGTTAAAGTCTCCAACACGATCCTGTGCGTCTGATCCCAGCGGAGGTTCGAGTCCTCCCTCAGGCTTGGGTGTGTGTGTTTGTCCTTAGGATAATTTAGGTTAAGTAGTGTGTAAGCTTAGGGACTGATGACCTTAGCAGTTAAGTCCCATAAGATTTGACGCACATTTGAACATTTTTTTCCAACACGATCCTCAACCGACCGCCACATCCACCTACCAGCCCATGTTGTCGAGCTAACGTGCACTAACATGTACTAACGCGTAAAATGCATGACGTAATCCAAAATGGTGGGGGCAAATTGCAGAAAAACGACTCTCTCTATTATGATAGACATAAGTTTTTATTTTGCAAGTAACGTCTCCACTACGCGATCTAGACTCCAACTGACCTAGTACATATTACTGCTACCAGAGGATATTGTCATCCCTCATGTGACGTAATTCAAAATGGTGGTCTGTAGGGTGAAAATGGCACCAAAATGACTCAGACTGCGCTGGGCTGCTGGATAGAGTAAGGAAGGAGTTTACTCTATTTATTTTAGAACATTTTATTAAGGGATGGAGTATATTTATCACACTGCTACAAAATACGCGCTCTCACATGCTTGGGGCCATCTTCCACAGCCCACAGACATGTAAACTACTTCTAAATAATGCTCTCCAGACACGGAAACAACTCTTAAATTAACGAAATAATTTCAGTACACACTTGCTGACTACTCCTAAATAATGCAGCACAGTGATGTGTAGACACACTCAGTACTCATAAACTGTCCAAATAACGCATAGAGCAGCCTACAGACCTCCTTGCAAAATAATGCAACAGAAACGCACAGGCACCTGCCGCCATCCCTGGTCCCCCAGCGAAGTGACGCACTCATCAACTGTCAAACCACGCACTGCTGCCCTCAAGCATGAGGCAGCGACATCCCTTTCATAATTCGCATCTGAGAAATTTCTCTCTAACTACATGATCACCTAGACACCATTGATGACACGATCGGACGGGAGCAATGACTTATTTACAGAGCGCAGACGCTGCAAGCAGGGACACTCATGCATGTGGTCAATGCTACCGACGTGAACCCTCCCTCTACACCATATGGTCCGGCAAAGAGTTAGTTGCCGAGTGACAATGGAGAAATCCATTCCAGAATACCACAAACTGCTTTCACTCAAGCGTTTGTACCGGACTATGCATGACGTGTTCAGCAGTGCCAGCACACCCAATGTCACTGACATCTCGCCGTGAAATGTCCACGTGGCGACTCGCCATCTCAAACATTCTCAATGTTATTCTTATGTCACATGGCTTTGTAAAAAATAACAGCCAAGTTGACCTCTTGGGAATTGTATAGTTTCCCAGAAATAGTTAATGCTCGCTTCCTTGATGTCTCAGTTGTATGCATGGAAATTCTTGCCCTAACAGAACCTGTTTACGAAAATAACACCGAATGCAGTCTTCCTCACGGACCTAACATGATAGCCTCCCTGCTCTCAACATACGCAAATGTTCTCACCACTATGTGGAGGCTCCTGTATCACAGCACACAGGATGTGAATGAATGGAGCATTATGATTGGCTCTTATCGACTTTATCTGCCGAATTACTGATGCCGCCAGTATTGAAGCACAATCCGCCTTTTCTTTCTCCCTGCAGACATTACTTTCAGTGGTAAAATTATTTTGCACAGATTGCTAAATTGCACAGACACTTAAACCTGCAAAGTTGTCTATAGATCATCAAATACACTCCTGGAAATGGAAAAAAGAACACATTGACACCGGTGTGTCAGACCCACCATACTTGCTCCGGACACTGCGAGAGGGCTGTACAAGCAATGATCACACGCACGGCACAGCGGACACACCAGGAACCGCGGTGTTGGCCGTCGAATGGCGCTAGCTGCGCAGCATTTGTGCATCGCCGCCGTCAGTGTCAGCCAGTTTGCCGTGGCATACGGAGCTCCATCGCAGTCTTTAACACTGGTAGCATGCCGCGACAGCGTGGACATGAACCGTATGTGCAGTTGACGGACTTTGAGTGAGGGCGTATAGTGGGCATGCGGGAGGCCGGGTGGACGTACCGCCGAATTGCTCAACACGTGGGGCGTGAGGTCTCCACAGTACATCGATGTTGTCGCCAGTGGTCGGCGGAAGGTGCACGTGCCCGTCGACCTGGGACCGGACCGCAGCGACGCACGGATGCACGCCAAGACCGTAGGATCCTACGCAGTGCCGTAGGGGACCGCACCGCCACTTCCCAGCAAATTAGGGACACTGTTGCTCCTGGGGTATCGGCGAGGACCATTCGCAACTGTCTCCATGAAGCTGGGCTACATTCCCGCACACCGTTAGGCCATCTTCCGCTCACACCCCAACATCGTGCAGCCCGCCTCCAGCGGTGTCGCGGCAGGCATGAATGGCGGGACGAATGGAGACGTGTCGTCTTCAGCGATGAGAGTCGCTTCTGCCTTGGTGCCAATGATGGTCGTATGCGTGTTTGGCACCGTGCAGGTGAGCGCCACAATCAGGACTGCATACGACCGAGGCACACAGGGCCAACACCCGGCATCATGGTGTGGGGAGCGATCTCCTACACTGGCCGTACACCACTGGTGATCGTCGAGGGGACACTGAATAGTGCACGGTACATCCAAACCGTCATCGAACCCATCGTTCTACCATTCCTAGAACGGCAAGGGAACTTGCTGTTCCAACAGGACAATGCACGTCCGCATGTATCCCGTGCCACCCAACGTGCTCTAGAAGGTGTAAGTCAACTACCCTGGCCAGCAAGATCTCCAGATCTGTCCCCCATTGAGCATGTTTGGGACTGGATGAAGCGTCGTCTCACGCGGTCTGCACGTCCAGCACGAACGCTGGTCCAACTGAGGCGCCAGGTGGAAATGGCATGGCAAGCCGTTCCACAGGACTACATCCAGCATCTCTACGATCGTCTCCATGGGAGAATAGCAGCCTGAATTGCTGCAAAAGGTGGATATACACTGTACTAGTGCCGACATTGTGCATGCTCTGTTGCCTGTGTCTATGTGCCTGTGGTTCTGTCAGTGTGATCATGTGATGTATCTGACCCCAGGAATGTGTCAATAAAGTTTCCCCTTCCTGGGACAATGAATTCACGGTGTTCTTATTTCAATTTCCAGGAGTGTACATACGAGACTCTCAAGAATATTGGAAGCCAGGAAGATATTTACCAGTATAAATACAATTAAATGTCACGATTGCTGCTACACTCTGACACGGATCGAGGTACAGGTAATGTCTCCTTTTGACAACTGTGCTTCTGGAACGAAACTCACTATATATAGTGCACATAATTCTCCACATAAAAAAATCTCGCTCATACCCTTGCAGTAATTGCTGTGATGAATCTACACATACCTCACGATAGGACACACAGTGATCCTCTCTAGTCACGCCATAACATAAACCATACTAAATTTACAATGCAGTATACAGACATTTTACACTACGTAAGTCACAGTAACTTTACAATACAGTATATACACATTTTACACAAACTGTGCAGTTATCTCTTATATCTGTACAGAACCCGAATAAATTATGGTACGCCTACACTCACACCGGCTATATGTCATGATGCTCCTCAATCCTAGGGAATCGCCATCAGCCTTTTCTGTAACGTGTACTAACGTGCACTCGTTTCCCCTCGCCACAAACGCGATACTATTTCTGCTCCTTGCTTGATCGCTTTTCTATGCCCATCTCCAGACTCCGGGATTAAAAGAACGCACCTATTTTCCCAAAAATATTATATCGTTTTTGCGGTACTTCTCGATGTCAAGCACTAGGCAGCATCCTACCGATAGCGAGCGCAACATAATTCCCAACATATAGACTGGAAATTATTTCTCCACAAAGTCCAAACTTTTGCGAGGTGCAGCGTGCTGTAAATCACTGAGTAACTAGAAAGAAATAGAGGAAACTGATATTTCCACACTCGAATACCGAAAGTAACAGATTCCAAATCACCCCTATAATCTAGAAGCCAACTAAGGTCTTTCCGATGTGTAGAGAACAGGAAAACATGTCTTCCACACACCACAATCGATCTTCTCTCAACTAAATAAAGGCACGAAATGTGTAGAAGCAGTCAATCGAACAATTTACATGGGAGCAAGTACTGGTCCAGTGCAAAAGTACCTCCAAACACAATCTTCTCAAATATCCACTGGATCACGAAAGCGCCCAACATGTACTAAGTATTAGTTTCGCAGGCTCAATTGAATGTCATTCGACAATGAGCAAAGTATCACAAATACACCCTGCTGAAGCCTGTGGCTCTGGAAATGGAAATATCTGTACCTTCCTTATGACTGGACATATTCTTCCCTTTGCTATCACAATACTCCAGGTCAAATCTATACCCTCCTTACGACTGGACATTGTCATTTCCTTTCCACAAACACATACTTTACAAATATGATGCTCAAATGCGAACATATCACACACCCGCTACTACTACTAAGTATAATACTTTGTCAGTAACTGATTGCCTATGATACGAAAAAATACTGACCGAAAATTACCTATGGGTGGACATGCCTCATAAGTTTTATTCTTGTGAGTCCTACCACCGTGTCTTAGAAAGAGAGACGCAAATGACTAGATGTTAAAAAAACTCAATCGCAACAAGTACTGCACAAGTGGTCTTGGTTCTACAGGTGCACACAGTTATCCATATTAAAAGCTATACCCACTTTACAAATCGAGGTACGACATTGCCTCTGAATGAGGTGATTTTTTTTTTTTTCCGGATATATACCGTGACGGTGATCGTAGGAATGTATATTATCAGCCCACGATGCAACCTCACTATAAATTCACTGAACTTTGAAAGTGATTCGGCTAAGGAACATAGTATGTAAGTGGTATTTGCGACTACATGACACTGCGCCAGCTAGATAATTTTTATAGTTTTTGTAGCGCAGTATGTCTCGAGACCATATCAGAGGTTCTGTGATGTATCCACTGAGTTATAGGCGATGACTGATTGAGAAGAAGTACGAAGAGTAGTAGTAGACGATGTGCCGATTGAAGTCGTGAGAAAATGTACACTAGCTGCTCAGATCTCTAGTGTTATGCTATCCGCTAGAAATGATGTCCATGATTTGGAATCAGATCTTTCCATTCAAGCACATACATGAATTGGATCCTATTGACAGTTACTTTAATCATTACAACCAGTACTCAGTCATATTTCTGGCACTCTCGTATCTCGAAACGAGCCACCTTTCCCGAGCTTAGCTGCGACAGTAAAATCCAACGTGGTTTTAGTCACCCCCTACGCATCTTGAAACTGCTCCCATTTCTACAGCTTTCCGCATGTGATCATTCCAATTTAAGTCGGAACTGAGCAGAAGTCAGAGAAAGACATATCCACCACCTTCTCAACCCATGTAGAAACAGAACGACCTGAGTTAGTGCAACAGGACTGTGTTTTGACCATTCGGCGGAAATGTGCGCAGTGTGGTACATCCCCAAACTAGATACAAGTACTACAGATCCACATCCATTCAAATCAATCCGCCCAACATGCTATCATCATTACTCTCTACCCCAACATAGAAAAATTAGGAACTATAAAATCTCATCCCGTTTACAAGTCACCTAGGCATCAATGATGGCGCAATGATGCATAGCTGCAGCGCAATCCAGTGCGGAGAAAGAGATTTCACAATACTTCCCAAAATAGCGCAGCATGCAGCCATCCAAGAATTCCTAACGGCATACCCATTCCCTCACCGAATTGACTCATCAACTGCTGCTGCTACTGCTGCTCCCTGTATGACACGATCCTATTAAATATACAAGCACCACAGAGGCCACAAAGTTGGATATATCACAGAACCTCTGATATGAACTCGAGCCAGAATGTGCTACAAATACTATAAAAATTATCTAGGTGTGTTGGTGTCATTGGAGTCACAAATACAGCTTACGTACCACGTTCCTTAGCCAAATCACTTTAAAAGTTCAGTGATTTTATAGCTAGGTTGCATCGTGGGCTGATAATACAGATTTCCCTGATCACCGTCATAGTATTCGTCCAGAAAAAAAATCACCTCATTCAGAGGTAATGTCGTACCTCGATTCATAAAGCGGGTTTGTTGTTGTTGTTGTGGTCTTCAGTCCTGAGACTGGTTTGATGCAGCTCTCCATGCATAACTACAGCCGTAATTTTTCCCGAGGACATGCAGCTTTACTGTATAAAGCGGGTGTAGCTTTTAATATGGATACTTGTGTGCACCTATAGAACCAAGACCACTTGTGGCAGTAACATGCAGTAGTTGTTGCGATTGAGTTTTTTTAACATCTGGTCGATTATGGCTCTCTTTCTAGGACACGTTGGTAGGACTCGCAAGAGTAAAACTTATGAGGCATGTCCACCCATCGCTAATTTTCGGTCAGTATTATTTCCTATCGTAGGCAATCAGTTATTTACAAAGTATTATACTTAGTAGTAGTGGTGGGTGCATGATGCATTCGCATTTGAGCATCAGGTTTATAAAGTATGGGTTTGTGGAAAGGAAATGACTATGTCCAGTCGTAAGGACAGACTGTAGCAGCAATTGTAACATTTAATTGTAGTTATACTGGTAAATATCTTCCTGGCTTCCAATATTCTTGAGAGTCTCGTATGTATTTGATGATCTATAGACAACTTTGCAGGTTCAAGTGTCTGTGCAATTTAGCAATCTGTGCAAAATAATTTTACCACTGAAAGTACGGTCTGCAGGGAGAAAGAAAAGGCGGATTGTGCTTCAATACTGGCGGCATCAGTAATTCGGCAGGTAAAGTCGATAAGAGCCAATCATAATGCTCCATTCATTCACATCCTGTGTGCTGTGATACAGGAGCCTCCACATAGTGGTGAGAACATTTGCGTATGTTGAGAGCAGGGAGGCTATCATGTTAGGTCCGTGAGGAAGACTGCATTCGGTGTTATTTTCGTAAACAGGTTCTGTTAGGGCAAGTATTTCCATGCATACAACTGAGACATCAAGGAAGCGAGCATTAACTATTTCTGTGCCACTATACAATTCCCAGGAGGTCAACTTGGCTGTTATTTTTTACAAAGCCATGTGACGTAAGAATAACATTGAGAACGTTTTGGATGGCGAGTCGCCACGTGGACGTTTCACGGCGAGATGTCAGTGACACTGGATGTGCTGGCACTGCTGAACACGTCACGCATAGTCTGGTGCAAACGCTTGAGTCAGAGCAGTTTCTGGTATTCTGGAATGGATTTCTCCATTGTCACTCGGCAACTAACTCTTCGCCGGACCATATGTAGGGGGAGGGTTCACGTCGGTAGCACTGACCACATGCATGAGCGTCCCTGCTTGGGGCATCTACACTCTGTAAATAAGTCTTTGCTCCCGTCCAACCGTGTCACCAATGGCGTCTAGGTGATCATGTACTTAGAAAGAAATTTCTCAGATACGAATTATGAAAGGGATGTCGCTGCCTCATGCTTGAGGGCAGCGGTGCGTGGTTTGACAGTTGATGAGTGCGTCACTTCGCTGGGGGACCAGGGATGGCGGCAGGTGCCTGTGCGTTTCTGTTACATTATTTTGCAAGGAGGTCTGTAGGCTGCTCTATGCGTTATTTGGACAGTTTATGAGTACTGAGTGTGTCTACACATCACTGTGCTGCATTATTTAGGAGTAGTCAGCAAGTGTGTACTGAAATTATTTCGTTAATTTAAGAGTAGTTTCTGTGTCTGGAGAGCATTATTTAGAAGTAGTTTGCATATCTGTGGGCTGTGGAAGATGGCCCCAAGCATGTGAGAGCGTGTATTTTGTACAGTGTGATAAATATACTCCATCCCTTAATAAAATGTTCTAAAATAAATAGAGTAAACTCCTTCCTTACTCTATCCAGCAGCCCATCGCAGTCTGAGTCATTTTGGTGCCATTTTCACCCTACAGACCACCATCTTGGATTATGTCACATGAGGGATGACAGTACCCTTTGGTGGCAAGTAATGTGTACTAGGGCAGTTGCAGTCTAGATCGCGTAGTGGAAACATTACTTGCAAAATAAAAACTTATCTCCATAATAGAGAGAGTCGTTTTCCCTCAATTTCCCCTCCCCCCCCCCCCCCCCTCCATCTTGGATTACATCATGCACTATGCACTGTAGGACACATTAGCTCGACAACCTGGGCTGGTAGGTGGATGTGGCGGTTGGTTGAGGATCGTGTTGGAGAGTTTAACTATTTCATTCCAAGTCCAGGTGGGTGTGGTATTCACGAAAATTGATTCCAAGTACACGGGAGCGCTCTCTGGTGGTGCCAATATGTACTAGGCTTTGTGGTGAACACATTGTATGCCGCCATCTTGGATAACGGCACTTGCGTTATCATCTGACGTCACGACAGCACCCTCTGCTGCCGGTACTGTGTAATAAGTCAGTCGGAGTCCAGACCTTCTGGCGAACACACTGGATGGTGGTGCTGTCTATAATTGTTTAAATAAAGACTGGTGCGTGATTTCGATAGTTGACGATTAGCAAGCATGTTTGCAGAGTGTTTTAGATGAGATGGATTATTATATTTTGACAATGTAGGAATTGTTTGGCTCTCTGGATGTAAATGGATTTCATTATTTATGAGTGGTTTGCATGTCTGTAGGCTGTGCAATGCATTATTATGACAGTTTACAATTAGCAATTTACGAAACAAATCGTGTGAGACTGTTTCGCCCTGTATAGGTGGAAGATTGAAATTGCAAACAGGCGTTAAAATTGAACATGAACATGCGCTTGTCATTTCACCATACCTATGCGACTGCCAACACATGGGTTTGGTGTCTCACATCTCTCATGTCTGTCTAGACTGGATTCATATATACTTGCTCATATGCCTCAGCCTCCACCTTTTGTGTGTTTCGGACCTGCACAGCACAGCACTGCTCCGGTATGTGTTTCTTCCTGGTACATATATTTTGCTGCCAGAGTGCCTCCTGTTATGCACCTTCCATTACCATCCACAGCCATGACTGTGCCTGCTATGCCGAGCGACTGCGTTTCTACGCACCACCCCCGCACTCAGAACTGGGGCCTCAGCCCATGCATCACATACTGCATTCACCTCTCTCTGACTTTCGCCTCACTCACACCCAGTGATGCCAGTCGCCTGAGCTGCACTGGTCGACCATGTTGATTCTGCGCCCGTTTCTTGGCCTGCACGTTATTACCACCATACTGAGACTTTGGATGACGCTCTCTACGACATGTTTGCATATTCCCCAATGCCGCCGCATCTGATGACGGTACCACCTTCTACCACACAAGTCGATCTTGTCTTTGTGCCTGCTCCAAGCCAGTCCTACACCAAGGTTGACCCCACTGGTCAACCTTATGTAGCCAGATCAAAAAAAGTTTCGCATCACCTCAGTTCTGAGAGTTCCGGAACCTGAACAGAAAATTGAAATGGAAATCAACATAAACATCATTTCTGCCCTTTTTATTGGTCATGAAAACCACATGTTGCATGTTATACCACCATACAGCGAGACCTTCAGAGGTGGTGGTCCAGATTGTTGTACACACTGGTATCTCTAATACCCAGTAGTACATCCTCTTGCATTGATGCAAGTCTGTATTCGTGGTGGCATACTATCAACAAGTTCATCAAGGCACTATTAGTCCAGATTATCACATTCCTCAACGGCTATTCATCGTAGATCCCTCAGAGTGGTTGGTGGGTCACGTCATCCATAAACAGCCCTTTCCAATCTAACTCACGCATGTTCAATGGGGTTCATGACTGGAGAACATGCTGGTCACTCTAGTCGAGCAATGTCGTTATCCTGAAGGAAGTCATTCACAAGATGTGCACGTTGGGGGCGAGAATGGTCGTCCATGCAGACGAATACCTTGCCAATATGCCGCTGATTTGGTCATAATATCGTTTGAAGAATGGCATTCACGTATCGTACAGCCATTATGGCGCCTTCCATGACCACCAGCAGCAAAATCGGCCTGTGTGTCTAAGCCATTCAGCCTGACCGGGTTGCCTCAAACATGTCTCTGACGATTGTCTGGTTGAAGGCATATGTGACACTCATCAGTGAAGAGAATGTGATGCCAATCCTGAGCCACTGGACTTGCATTCAGGAGGACGACAGTTCAATCCCGCGTTTGGCCACCCTGATTTAGGTTTTCCATGATTTCCCTAAATCACTCTCGGCAAATGCCAGGATGGTTCCTTTGAAAGGGCAAGGCCGACTTCCTCCCCCATCCTTCGCTAATCTGATGAGACCGATGACCTCGCTGTTTGGTCTCTTCCCCAAAACAACCCAACCCAACCCAATCCTGAGTGGTCCATTCGGCATGTTGTTGGGCCCATCTGTATCATGCTGCATGGTGTCATGGTTGCAAAGATGGACCTCGCCATCTACATCTACATCTACATTTATACTCCTCAAGCCACCCAACGGTGTGTGGCGGAGGGCACTTTACGTGCCACTGTCATTACCTCCCTTTCCTGTTCAGTCACGTATGGTTCGCGAGAAGAACAACTGCCAGAAAGCCTCCGTGCACGCTCGAATCTCTCTAATTTTACATTCATGATCTCCTTGGGAGGTATAAGTAGGGGGAATCAATATATTCAATATCTCATTCAGAAATGCACCCTCTCGAAACCTGGACAGCAAGCTACACCATGATGCAGAGTGTCTCTTTTGCAGAGTCTGCCACTTGAGTTTGCTAAACGTCTCCGTAACACTATCACAATTACCAAATAACCCTGTGATGAAACGCACCACTATTCTTTGGATCTTCTCTATCTTCTCTGTCAACCCAACCTGGTACAAATCCCACACTGATGAGCAGTACTCAAGTATCGCTCGAACAGGTGTTTTGTAAGCCACCTCCTTTTTTTTTTTTGTTTACTCGGCACGTACCTGTCTAAAATGCATTTTACGATTGCCTTGAACTTTTTCCATAAACACTCAACATTGTCAGTGTCGGAACAGAAATTTTCGTTTTGAGCTGTTACGTAGTCTGAAATCTGCCTCCTATTACTCTTGCTAAACAGATAAACCTTCCTCCCTTTTTTATATTCCTATTTACTTCCATATTCAGGGATGCTGCAATGGCTTGATGATCACTGCTTCCCTGTTCTGTGCTTATAGAGTCAAAAAGTTCGAGTCTGTTTGTTATCAGTAGGTCCAAGATGTTATCTCCACGAATTGGTTCTCTGTTTAATTGCTCGAGGTAATTTTTGGATAGTGCACTTAGTATAATGTCACTTGATGCTCTGTCCGTACCACCCGTCCTAAACATCTGAGTGTCCGAGTCTATATCTGGTAAATTGAAATCTCCACCTAAGACTATAACATGCTGAGAAAATTTATGTGAAATGTATTCCAGATTTTCTCTCAGTTTTTCTGCCACTAATGCTGCTGAGTCGGGAGGTCGGTAAAAGCAGCCAATTATTAACCTCCACCCATAATAATTCACAGGAACTATACACTTCTATTTCACTACAGGATAAACTGCTGCTAACAGCGACAAACTCGCCACCACTGGTTGCATGCAATCTATCCTTTCTAAACACCATCTGTGCCTTTGTAAAAATTTCGGCAGAATTTATCTCTGGCTTCATCCAGCTTTCCGTACCTATAATGATTTCAGCTTTGGTGCTTTCTATCAGTGCTTGAAGTTCTAGTACTTTACCAATGCAGCTTCGACAGTTTACAGTTACAATACCGATTGCTGCTTGGTCCCCGCATCTCCTGACTTTGCCCCACACCCTTTGAGGCTGTTGTCCTTTCTGTACTTGCCCGAGGCCATCTAACGTAAAAAAACCGCCCAGTCTACACCACACAACCCCTGCTAGACATGTAGCCGCCTGCTGTACGTAGTGGACTCCTGACCTATCCAGCGGAACCTGAAACCCCACCACTCTATGGAGCAAGTCGAGGAATCTGCAGCCCACATGGTCTCAGAACCGTCTGATTCAGACCCTCCACTCGGCTCTGTACCAAAGGTTCACAGTCAGTCCTGTCGACGATGCTGCAGATGGTAAGATCTGCTTTAATCCCGCTAGCGAGACTGGCAGTCTTCACCAAATCAGATAGCCCCCGGAAACCAGAGAGGATTTCCTCTGATCCATATCGATGCACATAATTGGTGCCAACATGAGTGACCACCTGCAGATGGGTGCATCCTGTACCCTTCATGGCATCCAGAAGGACCCTTTCCACATCTGGAATGACTCCCCACAGTATGCGCATGGAGTGCACATTGGTTTTCTTCCCCTCCCTTGCAGCCATATCCCAAGCAGCCCCATTATGCGCCTGACATTGGACCTCCCAACTACCAGTAAGCCCACCCTCTGTGACCACCTGGATCTTCAGACTGAGGGGCAACCTCTGGAACAGGACAAGCAGCCATGTCTGGCCGAAGATCAGTATCAGCCAGAGACAGAGCCTGAAACTGGTTCATCAGACAAACTGGAGAGGCCTTCCATTCAGCCCTCCAGAATGTCTTTCGTCCCCTGCCACACCTCGAGACGACCTCCCACTCTACGTCGGGTGAGGGGTCAGCCTCAATGTTGGCAGTATCCCAGGCAGTCACAGCCATAGTCCGATCGAGGGATGCGTGGGATGTGGGACGAGCTGGCCATCCCCGACAAACACCCATCCGGACCCCCACAGTGATGCCCATTGGCAACAGCCTCAAGC